>NC_050070.1:76003149-76004453 GCF_009764565.3 Dermochelys coriacea | reverse complement strand
GGTACCATTAGGACAGGATCTCCTTCCTAACAGCCTGATATTACATTGTTTTAATGTAATTTAGAAGGAATGTGAGGATGTGACTTTCTGCTTCTTGGCTCATATGGCTGCTGTTGTCCTAATATGGCTGCAGAAAAAGGCCTCAAATCTTACAGTGCCTGGATTATTTCTTACAACTTCCCCTACAGCAATAGAGCTTTTTGAGAAAAAAAAGCCACAAGAATTAGTTGTATAACTGGGGAAATTCCCCCCGCTAACTTCCTCATTCAAAAAAGGCTGAACGGTTTTGGGTTAAAAAAAAACCCCGTACCTTGCTTTAAAAAGATCAGGCTTGGCAAGTTGCATCTACTTCGAATGCTTTGGAATGTTAAAAGCAACTAGAAATTCGTAGGCAACTAATAATAATGGCAGCACTCCATCAAGAGTATTGTGTAGGAACTGTATGAATATATGGTGTGGAATAAGGCTTTATTGGCATGAATATGTGATGTTTGCATTATTCACAGCCGCTAAAGGTCTGTTATATATACTGGAACATTCTGTATGTGCCATATACTTCACCAAAATACGTGGAAATGCCTGTGGCCCCAGTCCTGCAAACATTGACACATCTACTTAACTTGACTCCTGTGCCATATTATTCATATGCGTAAGTGTTTGCAGAACTAGGGGTTTAGATCATTTTAAATGATTTTAGTGTGATTGCCTCTGCCCTCCACTGGAAACCCAGGTGCTTTTTTTACTAAACTGTGAAAGTAATCTCCCATCCACTACAGGCTCTTTTTAATGGTATAAAGTTCCTGATACTCCTACTTCTGCAGAACCAGTCTGTGCCCTTTCTGCATCTCCTGACGGCCTAGTTTGCAGAGGAAAGGAGGAAGGATTCCATAATCCGTGGGGGTAGGTTGTTGGGGTTTTTATAAATGTTTTTAGTGGTAGTTGGAACTGCTCAGAAGTCCTGACTGTTAGAAGAAGCCCTGGTTGAGATGGATTAGTGAGGAGAAGACAGCTGAGGCAGTCAAGTGTGTATGATAAGTACAGTTTATTGCTTGGCTCTGTAATTGATCCCAGGGATGCCACATATGTGTGAACATTCACATAAAAAGTGGCTTATAACACCTCAGCTTGACTGTCCTGTTACACAGCTCTCCATTTAAGAGCTTACATTTTCTCCATTCCCTGGCTCCCTTTAGGAAGGGTTCATTCAGCGGTGAGCTGGAGCTGGTTTACACCAGTTCACACAAACCGGTTGTTAAATTTTGAAGCCGGTTTAGAACCGGTTGTTAAAGGAGTGGGCAAACTCT
>NC_050070.1:75261168-75386168 GCF_009764565.3 Dermochelys coriacea | reverse complement strand
TGTTGTTTTTGTGGATACAGACTAACATGGCTACCCCCTGATACTTGACAAGTGAGTAAAGACATGTTTTTCAGAAGTGCTATTGTCCCTGTCCAATTGCAGATCCTGCCTCTTCTTCAGATTTTTTTGAGAGGTGGAGGGCAGGGAAAGAAGGAGATGTTTCTTCTTCTTCACCTGAAAGTTAGAATGTGAGTCCACAGTATGAGTGGAGAAGTTTGACACATCCAAACCTGGTGCATTTTGGTGACAGAGATTCCAGAGGGCAGGGAGTCGTTCCAACTGGAGTTTACTTCACTCAAGGCTCAATTCTGCTATGTCCTGAGCACCCACATTGAAGCTCAGCAACTTTCAAAATCAAGCCCTCAAAGTGGCAAAACCTGAGATTCGGTTCAGGAAACTGGAATGCAACTGTGTGCACGTATGTGTAGTGTGAAGGAATGGTGCTCAGATCACTGACCAATCCCTTATTTAAGTTATACCAAAAATATAGCAAAAGTGCTTGACATTTAGAAAATAAATAATAACTTAATATATTTAAAAATAATAATTTTGAAAGTATCTGTTCACGGACAATTGTCAAACCACAAAAGGAGCAAAATGTCATGAATATATAGTTTACTACCTATAGTTTGACCAGCTTTAAGTGTAGAGACAACACTAATTTATATCTACATTATGATGTTATAGAACTGATTCCCCATCCCAGCATTTACAAATTCACTGAATATATTATTCATTTTTGTCCTTATGTAAAATATACAAGAATAAGTCATTTAACTAAATGTAACGTGTCAGAAAACGGCTCGCACAAAGGAAATAATATTATGTGCTATAAACTCCCATTAACCAGTAATGTGGTTGACTTTGATTGAAGGTGATTAAGTCTAGTGCTCTCTTTCTTGTGATGTTTGTTAAAATAAATACCTATATATTAGAGGAAAGTTGGTGTCTTCTCATTTTGCAAATGGATTGTACAAGCCTGATTTCTTTCCCACATTAAGTTAAAATGATAGATTAATAGATGCATTTTAGGCAAACACAGAGATGCACGTAAAGAGATAATAGCCAATGAAACAATGTCACTCTGTCATTCACCTTTCCTACTTAAAAAAGGTTAGTTACCTAAAGATAAAATTTCATGGCCATTCTGGTATATATAATTAAATTTGATTGTAAACCTTCTCTTCTGAGGTCAGCATGACAGTATATTCCCTGACCCTCATCTATGAATATTGTCAGAGGGACTTTATAACTGACACCAAATATTTTCTGTGGGAGATGCACTTTTCCCATTGTCTTTAATCTGGCAGCTTCTGTATGAGATCTAGCAACAGAGGAGATAGTGTACAACATTGATACAGCTTGTGAGTGAGGGAGGGCAGGGCATCCTCCCCCCCGAAAATATAATAGTCATGACAGGAATCCAGGTGTCTTGCCACCACAGTATTACATTCTAGAGTAATCCATCTGGTGCTCCTTTTGTAGATTAGCATTCTTTGTGACAAATTTGAGGAACTGTCCCAGACTGAGGTGTTTAAAAGAGGGGGCTTTGGGACAAATTGATAAATTAAATAGTAATAAGTCACCAGGATCAGATGGTATTCATCCAATAGTTCTGAAAGAACTCAAATATGAAATTGCTGATACTACTATGTAGTATCATATCACTTAAATCAGTTTCTGTACCAGATGACTAGAGGGTAGCTAATGTATGCTGATTTTTTCAAAAAGGCTCCAAAGGTGATCCTGGCAGTTACAGGTCAGTAAGCCTAACTTCAGTACCAGGCAAACTGGTTGAAACTATAGTAAAGAACAGAACTATCAGACACAAAGATAAACATAATATGTTGGGAATGGCTGTTTACAAGCACATGGACAAGAGTGATTCAGTCTATATTGTGTACTTGGACTTTCAGAAAGCCTTTGACTGCTCTTCTGCAAAGTAAGCAGTCCTGTGATAAGAGGGAAGGTCCTCTCATGGATCAGTAATTGGATAAAAGATCGGAAACAAAGGGTAAGAATAAATGGTCAGTTTTCAGAACGGAGAGAGGCAAATAGCAGAGTCCTCCAGGGATCTGTACTGGGAACAGTGCTGTTCAACATACGCATAAAAGATCTGGAAAAGGGGGTAAATAGTGAGGTGGCAAAATCTGTAGATGATACAAAATTACTCAAGATAGTTCAGTCCAAAGATGACTGTGAAGAGCTACAGAGGGATCTCACTAAGCTGAATGACTGGGCAAGAAAATGACAGATGAAATTCAGTATTGATAAGTGCAAAGTAATGGACTGGAAAAAATAGGATAGGTCCATCAGTGGCTATTAGCCAAGATGGTCAGGGACTCCACCCCATGTTCTCGGTGTCCCTAAACCTCCAACTGCCAGAATCTGGGACTGGGACTGGGACAAGGGATGGATCACTCGAAATTGCCCTGTTATGTTCACAACCTCTGAAGCATCCGACACTGGCCACTGTCGGAAAACTAGATGGACCACTAATCTGACCCAGTATGGCCATTCTTATATTCTAATAATGAGGGTGCAATACCAACAAGAGGGGCCATAATCTATTAAAACCTCCGATACTAGACTCATAATAATTGGCTGGAAGATTGATGTGTATACACATTCCTCTTCCTACCTTCCTTGCTTGATACACAAAGAAACAAATAAAGCCCATCTTTAGCGTGAAGCAGACTGATCACCTCTCAAGTGCAAGTAGCAGCCCTGGAAAGAATTTGGCACAGAAGCACATTCTCCTCCTGTGTCAGTGAGGCTTCACAGTACCCTCTATGGTCAGCTGTGGCTTAAAAGCAGCAATTTATCCCACAGCATGGGAAGTGAGTAGATTACGGGGGGGGGAGTGTCAAATTGTCCTTCTAGCAGCCACTGGATGGGGAAGAACAAAGGACCCATCATAAGGTGTTGGGGGTAGACTTAGAGGGAAGTGGAAGAGACTGAATTGACACTGTGATCCTGCAGAGCTTTGGCTGCTCACTACTGTTGGAGGCAGGAAAGAGGACAGAATGCCCAGTCTCCTGGTCAGCGCTGCTGCCCGCTCAATTTCAGTGGCGGAAAAATTGTCATTTTACCTCAAAAAGTAAATGTTTCAAAGGGAAGTTTTACCATTTTTGAAACCAAATACCACTGTATCCAGCAACAATAGCAAAATGTGGCCTTTGAGTAAACTCGACAATTTATTCCCAGTAGAAAGTCACCATTTGTAGAGGATTCTCTCATCACTTTTGAACAGTTCTAGTCCTCAAGTAAACGGTCATGTCAAATTACAAGTAGATGGAGTTTGAATGAGACAGGAGAGAACTCCATGGCATAACTCTTTTTTCTCAAAAAAGACCCTCCTCTTCTGTTATTAATTTATAATGTAACAAAAGCCTGTCCTGAAAGTTAATAAAGAAAGCATGTTTACTAATTAGGCTTTATTCTCGTTGGTCCAAGTTAATTGCAAAATATCAATCTATCTTACTTATGAATATGCAAATGTATGTCAGAGTGGTATACATTTTCATTATACAGTACTTTGCTAGCTTTAATTAGATCAAAAGTGGGTCCATCTCAAATTGATAAGATGGGCCCTACTCTTTAATCAGGAAAATAAGTGTGTCTGTTAACAGGTATCTTCTTTTGACAGTCAGCAAACACTAATTAACAGACATAACTATATTAATTGCATGACTCTACTATATTCTTATCAGCTAGCTGATTTTGCCTGTTTCCTAATGCAAATAGTTGCTACCTTGGTAAAGTCAACTCGCAGAAGTCTTTCTAATGCTAACTAGCAATCAATGCATATAAGATTTCTGTCGGGAATTCTGCATAATAGATGTATTCTGTCTTTTGAGATATACACGGCCATTTAGTATAATTATTCCTTAGAGCTGCACCTATCATATTATCAGCTTCTTCAGAGGATAAAGAATACAACTTATTTGTGTAAGAACAAAGAACTATAATCTTTTCCTTTAGGAACTGCTAAACCACTAAGTTAAATGAAGATGTGTGACCCAAAAGAAAACTTACATTTATAGTAATTATAGTTTTTCCCTTTTCTTAAAAATCCTTTAACGTTTTTTACTGTGAATTTACTGTTTTTGTAAAGCAGGAGATAGCCCTGGAGACTGCATGGAATCCTACAGAACAGGTATAATTTGGGTAGTGGCAATCAAAGCTTCCCAACTCTGTCCCACCCATGAGTTTTCCCTTAGCCCTATTTTTCAGAGGCCACCTTTGGGACTTCAGTCTCCATGTTTATTCAACCCCTGATCTCTCTAATAAGACTGACAACAAGGATGCTCATTAATGCTAGTTTTGATGGTATTTACATGACGTAGGCAACAGGCTGTTATCAGCTAGTCTGAGACCACCCAATCCTTTTACACAGACCAATTAAAAGCCAGCAGATGATGGTTACATTGGTCTGTACTGGTGTGCACTATGTCTGTACTGGTGTCCTAAAAGCAAAAAGCTCTATAATCAAACAGATGACATCTCTCTTGGTACCCCATCTGAACATGCTGCATTCAGCACTGGTGTCCTAGATGGGAAAGGCATAGAGTATCATGCCATTCAATTCTCCTCTAACAATTATATTTATATGATGCTTTTGCACAATATAAAGGTGACGCTGTAATGTCTATGTTAAATTAGACAAATATTATACAAACAAAAAAACTACATTAAAAGAACCTTATAAAGGTTGCAATGTCAGGCACTCCAAAATTAGGAAATGCCAGGTTTAAGGTTGGCTGTGCCATCTTACTCCAGCACCCTTATGCATATGCTTTATATATGATCACATACTGATTTTCTCCATAGGACTCGTTCACTGCACATGATAGATGGTGCTTACTGAATGAGCAGCTCTTCAATATTTTGTTTTCTCCTCATTGTTCAATATGTGCCCCTCCCCGGCCTTCTTTACTGCACACTATTCAATCCCTGCTCTGAAGACAGAATTATTCATTTCCCCATGGGCTCTTGTATGGTGTTCATCACTATAGTATCGGAGTGATTCACAAATCATTTATTTATGTTCACACTGTAAGATGAGGGAGTTGTATTATCTCCATTTTACAGACGGGGAATTGAGTCAGAGAGCTTAAGGTCAAAGGTTTCCACTAATTTTGGGTCTCTGATTTGAGACAGCCAGGACCTGATTTTTCAAACTACTTAGGGATTGTCTACCCGAACATTTAATCTGTGGTAAAATGGAGTGTGAATCTACCCCACATGAGCCTGCTGCAGATTAATTGTCCATGTGGATTCTGCGGATGAACATTAACAGTTTATTAATGTGCTTTGATCTAGTCATCTTTGAAATTGGACTGGACCAAAGGGCATTAACAAACTCTGAATACATGTCAGTAGGGTCCATGTGGACAGTTAATCCATAGCAGACTAGTGTGGGGGTAGATTCACACCCCAACTTTCAGTGAACTACTTGTTCAAGCAGACAAGCCCTTAGTGCTATATAGCACTTTCTGTGTTCAAAGAAGAGCTCTCATTCAGTTGTAGCTGTAAGTGCTCAGCACTTCTGCAAATCAGACTCCTGGGGGGCAAATCAGGCACCAAAAATGAGGAGCACACAATTAGTGACCACGAGTGAAAAGCCTGGTTTAAGTGACTTACCTAGCATCATACAGAAATTCTGTAGCTGAGGCAAGGATAGAATCCAGTTTCCAGGTAGCATTCAACTGCCTTAACCATGAGAACTTCCTTTCTTTAACAGTAATCAGGCAAGAGTTATCAGGGTCATCAGCAGGATTGGAACGTTAGATCCACTACACAGACCTCTGCCACTTGAAATAGCAGTAGTAGGTTGCCATTCTCTATGTGGACCAGTGCTAGAGGGGGATGGAAGACTTTCCCAGTGGGTTTCATAAATGTTTGCTGACATCAGAGGAACAGTGAGACTCAGAAATCCTGGGTTCCATTCCATGCTCTACCAGGGAGTGTGCTCTAGACGGCACAGATTCTTCTGCTCATCCCCCCTAAGCTTCTACTCTCTCTCTCTTCCAATCTATCCCCTTCACTCCCAGTCCCTGGGCCAGCCATTCCCTGTTCCCCTGCCTCGTTGCCCCAGATTGGCCTAGTCAGCCCCAGTTCCTCCCCTCTTGGCTCATCATCCCAATCTGTGTTTCTTCTCCCTTCCCAGTTGCCCTTCTACCGCCTATGTTTCCTATCCTCACTTGTTCCCAGTCCTTGTCTCCCTCCCTGGGCCCCTTATTCAATTTCTTCCCCAGCCTACTGGCTCTTTGCCCCAGTCTCTTTGCCCACCCAACCCCAATTTTTCCCCATGTGTTGGTTCCCCATCAGATCTGCCTCCCCACCCCTACTTCTTCTTCCTCCTGTCCCACCAGTTCCCAGTCCCAATCTCCTTTCCCAGACAGTCCTCAACTTCTTTGAGGTTAAATTATATTATCCAGTGGTCCTTTCTAGCCTTAAAAATCTACAACTCCTCAGCTCCCTGTGTCTTCACACATGGGTCCCAATCTTCTTGCCCAGCCACTCTCAGTTTCTCCCCAACACAACTCCCTCCCTTCCACTGCTAGCCTCCAGTCCCAGTCAAGTGTATTTTCTCCCCCCTGCCCCCACCCCAGGCTCCTTGTCCCAGTCTACTCCTACAACCCCTCTCCAAGCTCTGTCTCTTGTCTCCTTTGTATTAGAAGCAGGCAGCTTCTTCCTCCATGCTGCCTCGGCATCAGCATCAGGAGTCAACAAGAGCACAGAAGAAACAGATTCCCTGTTCTCATTTCCAGTAATCTGGCCCTGGCACAGCCCACAGCAACCCAGAGCTGCAATTGCAGGGAAAGTTCTGCTCAGTCCCAGGTTAAGCATGCACAGTGCAGTTAGAATTTTTTGAGGCATTTAGCCGCTAAAATCTAAGAAGTTTCTTCTTAGCATGTGTGATCTAGGATTTTTCAAAGGTTTAAAACTTGGCCAAATTCAGTCAGATTTCCAGAAGGATGGCAAAAGGCACAGCCTTGACACAAAGATCACCCCTTGCCGAATTTCAAGTCCCCCTTCCACAGCATGGGGGCACTAGAGCTTTTCAAAAAAAAGTCACCAGAATTTAACATGGGCACCACAACACCACAACTAGTCTTATTTTTAGAAGTGGCAGAGCTGTTTTCACTTGAAAAAAAAGAAAAGAAAAAATATCCAGCCTGAGGAAGACACCCAGCAAGGAAAATGTAAGCCCAATTGATTGAAGTTAGTTAAAGTTACAAGCATTTGAAGTGCTGGGCAACCTTAATAATAGGTGGTTCTATCAACCTCACCTATAATAATAAACATTTGAGCAAAACAGTTTTGGCAACATAAGACTCAGTCTGAATCTTGGGAGGACAATGGGATGGGCTGAACCTTAAGATATTTTACATAAAAGTCTTATCCAGGGAGAGTTATTCAGACCTTATTATATAAACTTCAGCCTACCATGGACCAGGGAGTAATTTTACAAGTTCCTTATTCACAACAGCTTAGTCGCTTCACTACATCCAGATTCTTTTTTCCAGGTACAATTTACCATGAACACATCAAAAGGGATAAAGAAGCAAGATAAACTGTGCGGATATTAAAATTTTTCCCCTCAGAGCTATGCACCAGGCTTAAATTTTTTTTCAAAAAATGGCTAGTACAGTATAAGCACATCATTGTTTTGGGATCTGAGTGTTTTAACGAAGCTCATTAATTATGTACTTTTAACATATTTTTCAATGTCCTTTTATTACTTTTTTTCTTAGAAAAAGAAAAGAAGAGAAAGGGGAAAGGCACACAAAGTGAGGGGAGAAAGGGGAAAATTCTGGCTGCAGTGCAAAGCCAACTTGGGGAGCTTTCATTATCACCTTTTCTCCCTGTAGGCATTCATTTAAATGTCAATCCTTTGAAGGCATCCCAATAAACATATAAATAGTATAAACTAATTTAATTTTCAAATTCAACATGGGAATAATGACACTGGTTACTTAGGACTTGTCCACACCAGGAGAATTCATATGCGTCTTTCTCCACTGGCATAGCTACACTGCTGGCTGCAATGTGGAAGTTGTCATGTTCACTGGACACAAAGATTTTTGCCAGGTAACCGTGCTAAGATAACATAGTAGTAAAAGTGTAAATAGCCTGTGTACCTTCCAAAACTGCAAGGATATATGACATAGTGGTAAAACTGCATGTGCCTGCAAGAATCTGCCCAGCATACAGCTGATTTAGGATTGAAGCAACACAAAAGGGATGAAGACCTTATAAAAGGTTCTGGTCTCCCCCCCACTGAGTTTCTCTTTTCTTTAAATACTTGGCGTTTGGAACAATCTAAAGGGAATCCATTCGAAAGGGAAAAGAAAAGGTGCTCTTCAGGAGTATTTTAGAAATCATTTCTGGTATGGATGAGTCAGCAGTATCCAGAGAGAAGGTAGGCTCCACCACTGGCAGAGTACCATGACAACCTTCCTTGCATATGGAAGTTTCCAGGAGCCACCATGCAACCCATCAATGCATACTGATGGACTGGTGTTTTGCTCTCTCATGAAGAGTATATGTACTTGCATTAGTTCTAGCAAAAACTCAATGATGTTGTGTCTTCTTATTCCCTCTATGAGTGTAGTCATTTTCAGTCATGAGGCCATATGGTATTAGTGCCTATTGCTTCAGAACTTTCAGCACTTTCATTCCTGGACAGCAGTTGCTTTATGCATGCTGCATTCTTCTCCCTCAGTGGTTTATTTGGTCAATCTGTCAAAGTGTTTCTTTCACTGCATTTACTGTAGCTTTATTTGTATGCAAGAATTCATTCTTGGACTGCTCTTCACTGGGATGCCATGTGTGTCCCATTCATGGGTCCACATGAGACAATTTGCATTGTAGAGGTGCTAACAAGTCAATGAAGCCAAATATGCATCTGAACTACTGTCTGCTGCTTTTTTCTACCAGGCTTGAACATCTGCTTTTTGACAAATTGCCTTTGCATCTTATTTGCTTAGGAATACAGTGGTTGGGATGCTATGCCCAGAAAACAGAGTTTCACCAGTGTTCAAAATGTTTTCTAATAATTTTCTATCACTTTGTGCAAAGAGAAATGGAACGAAGAGGAGATCAAACGAAGATTACGGGATTCCTCTTGTCAAGATCTACTGCACAGCACCAGAGATTAGATGACTACATTTTAATATTAAATGTTATTACAATTTTAAATAATAAAGTTAGAATGATTCATCAGTTTGGATAAGCTTACAGGCTTCAAATAACTTCTGGGTACCTATATTTTCAAACCTCAAAATGCAAACTGATTGCTTGAGAGACTTTTTATCAGAAAAAGGATTTCTTCTGACCCAGCTGGAAATTAAGCCACATTAAATAAAGTTTTGCATTTACAAAAATTCTTTTAATGCTTTTTTTTTTTGGCCATATCTTAGCTTGAGAAGACACAATGGGAGATATTTCAAATGCAATGTATTGGATATATCTATCTGACAGGTGGGCATGTGGGTATGTTCCCTGCACTGTTGCCCCCCCCACCTCTTTGCTTAGCCCTAGCCCCACCATCCTGCAGAGCAACAAAGATGCTCTCTTCTTGTGGATCTGAGATCTGCAGGAAGTGTGTGTGTGTGTGCACATGCATGTGCAGACTGAGGAGAGCATAGCGCTCAAAGGACAGCGGACAAGGGATACCTGATGTAGGTTGCCAGCTGGTTGCGGGGAAGCAATGGAGAAAGGGCCACAACAGAGTAAGAGGGAGCAGTGAAAAGAACCATGGAGAGAGCAGCAGAATGGGGTTGCACCTTCTACACCTCCAGCATCTACACCTTCTATGTCACCTGCACATCCTAAGAGGCTTATTACTGCACTGTTTGTCCCTCTAGCTAAGTCTTAGAAGGCCATTGGGGTGTACCACCCTCCTTGCCCAATGTAGGCCATAGGTTCCCATACCCCCTTCCAGTACTTAGTAGTCTTATCAAGGTCTCCCTACTCTCCACAAGCGTTAATAGGCTCCCCCCAATTAGTCTTTTAAGGCTTGCCAGGGCACTGATGCACTTCTATAGGTGGAGGTCCACTACCAAGCACATTATAGATTCATGGGAATAGGTGTCCCTATCTTAGGAGTACTAAATTCCTTGCTGTCCCCAAATCTCTAGACCTCATTAGGTCCTCAGGAAGAAAGAATCCCGTCTCCTATGTACCAAATAAGATCTTCAGGAGTGAGCATTCCTCTTGCCACTTGTGGGTGGTATGCAAGAGTTGGCTATACTCTTGCAGAATCCATGTAATCAGGAGGAAGGGAGAAAAATGGCTAGCATTATATAAAAGCTGGTAAAAGTCCCCTTGTGAGTTTGTACCTGGCTCAGGTCCACTATGCAGAGATTGGTGAAAAAGTTTATAGAGTTGTATGATATTCATATTCAGAGACTGACCAGTTATTGAGATTATGTTCAAAGAAATTAAATTAGGGAAAAAACTCTTAATGAAAATTGGGCTAAAAGGTGAAATATAATGGGCAGAGGACTAAAGGGTACCAGGAAGGAGAGAGGACAGGATATCTTAGAAAAGAAGCAATGAGTGTCTGTACTCATCCAGAGGACTGTCTTGTCCTGAGAGGACTGTGTTAGAGGTGGCAAGAGAAACAGACAACTCCAGGTAAGCAGGGAATGGCTTGTAGTGGGCAGCACTCTAGTGGAGGGAGGATGGCAATTCAGATTACACAGACAAGAAATGGAAGAGGATAATTTTTTGTTAATTATGTGGGGAAAACAAGTTAATGCAAGCATTATAAATCCTGACCACACAGCCACACGGGATGTACCGAAGTTAGTTTGCTTGGGTGTGGAATTTTTGGACAAGAGTGAGGGTTTTTCCCCCTCAAGCACCAAAAGCAAGTAACTGCTTCCAGTCACTTTGGCAGTTGGAACAAATGAGGAATGACTGCAAAATGCTTGAGTCATATAAAACACATGACAGAATCTGAATCCAGCTACCGATTTGTTGGAATAGTCTCATCAGACTCAGAAATGTCCCTTACTCCCAGTCTTGTACACATTCTCTAGAATATCTGGCAGCCTTATTAGGCAATCTCTTAAGAGACTATCTTAATAGACTGCCCCTAAGCATTTCTCAAATTGAGTACAATTCAGCACAATTCATCTTTAGTAGTAGCCTATGATGTTAAACAACTGATTTCTGCTGGTTCCTGGAGTGGTCTTGTACATAACAATACATATAATTATCAACCATTCCTGACCCTGCAAATCAGATGTAGTTGTGCTATTTTATGTTTGGCCGACATGCTGTATGATTTAGCAAACCCCTCTAATTACAAGTCATAGTTTTTACAGGTTTCATTTGTGCTATTTTAATTCCATCCAGAGCAGCACTGATGTCTTGCTCTACCCTTGCATCTGTCAGGAATCAGAACCTGCAGCAAAGCCATTCCCCGGAAAACCTACAACTGGTGTGTAATATGCTGCTTGATTGGTTGGAAGACCAGTTCTTAACCCTGACAGCAGCAGTAGTTCAGAAGATGCTCAAAGCATTTGCCCCTAGCTGCAGTAGTTCCTGTGCCTCCTTTGTTCCCAGCCCTGCTCTTGCCTGGCCTGGTTCTGACCCTCGGCTCTGCCATCTGACTCCAGGTTTGACCCTTGGCTCCAACTCCAGACTTCTGCTTCAGCTCTGAACCTGGCCTCTGACTACTAACTCCTACTATAATCAGTGGGCACAACTGCCCAAGTCCTGGTCACCGACAGCATCTGCTATATTTGATCTCTTCTGGATTTAGGTCAGAGTTTTGCAGGATGCCATGTAAAGATTAATTATCATTCAGAAAAACTAAGTAAATCAGAGCAAACATTGATGCTTAACTTTTATTCAGCTGGCAGGTGATGTTATATCATAGCAGGGCATCATTGCAAGAGCTTCATTTCAGTATCCTATAATATCTCATTATTTTCCTGCCATCTTGGGGGCTCTCTGAAATAAAGCAATGAGAATGAGGCACTGCTTCATATTAGACATGCTGATTCTCATCTTTGGTCTTGTCACAGTTACTCCTCTCGCTACAGGGTCTGTCCCCTTTCTGGACTCTCCGAGTGCACCCCCTCCCCTCAGATTTTGGGACTCTTGCTGTTACCTGTTTTGGAGCGGAATATTGTGATTCTTCCACTCAGACTGGGAGCTTGGTACCTTTTCCTGTGTATACCAGCCACTTATCCCCCTGGGTTTCAGGGATCTGTATTTCTTCCCTTCTGGGACCTGTGACCAGATATATTCACCAAAAACCTTGTTAAAACAAAGTATTTTTATTTACTTGTTGGAGAAAAGCATTAGAGAAAAAAGATTTTAAAGCAAACAGTTTATATATAGATGACATCTTTCTTATACTTCATTACAAGCTAAATTAGATAGGGTTCCCTCTTAGGTTACAGGAACAGAACAGACCCAACTCACATTCTCCCAGCAAAATCTAGCTCCTCCTATGTGTCTTTGGGACTTAGTCTGTTTCTCCCTTTGACCCACTCTGTTCAAACTGATTTTGAGTGCTGCCCAAGGAAAACGAGCTACAGACAGTAAAGCTACTTGCTCTGGTATTGTCTCTTAATGACCCTGAAGTGTAAGCTGTTAGGCAACTATAAGAAATGTCCTTGGTCATGGTTACTGGGTAGGCTATGCTTTAGACCCCTTTCTGTCCCTCTTGACTGCACCCCTTCCAGAACAGGTTTGTTACCTTTCCCTGCTTTGAGTAGAACCATGTGGTCCAACCATTCTTAGACTGGGTCTCAGGGCTGCAGCCTCCCTGTTTACCAACCATGTTAACTCAACTGGCTCAAGAGGTTCAGCCTTTTTGTTCTGGGAGCCTATGACAGCAGCTGATTTAAATGATTCATAAACAGCCTCTACAAAACAAAGTAGCCTCTAGTTGCCCAAAGGAACACAGCTTCTAGAGAAGTGGGTTAAAACAACAAATAGTTCTATCTGAGTATTTCCTTACCTAAGCATCACCTCTCTAACCATAGCTCAGTTAGATCCAGCTTATTCCCATTTCTGGGGTGGGACAGTCAGCCTGCTTGTTGCATTTCCTGTCTCTGCCTGCCAGAGGCTAAGCTGTAGAGGTTGCAGCTGAGAGCCCACTCAGTTCCCCTTCTCCCCAGGTCAACATTTTTAAGGTGTAGGATCCATTTGAATCTAGGCTGTGAGCCTTGGGAAAAGTCAACCATGCCAGCCTGTTGGGAGCTAGGCAGAGGCATTTCCCAATTAATAGCTCCCCCCTTGTTCCCTTAAGGAGCCTTATCTTTGCTCTTGTTTCATTTCCTGTTGGCTTCTCCCTTAAGTCCTATGATTTAACTCCTGGCAGTCAGAGAGGATAATAACAAACAGATAAACTGAGATTCATATGATACCTGTAAAAATAATATACATAACTCTCTCATTCTCCACAGCCTCCTTCCTTTTTCCCTAGGTGGATAGGCGCTGCTACCCAGACAGATCCGTAGAATGAAATATCCATTCCCGTATGTGGTACAGACATACCACGATATTGTCAGACTGGAGACACTATTAATAATTAGTAAAGAAGACCTCCATATTTATCACGGAACTTTTATACAAGACATGTTCTACCTAAGTGTAGGAAGGAATGGGCCACTTATCACTCCCATTTCTCTGATCATGGATGTCTAATGGCTCTCTTATGGTTGGACAACAGAGACTGGACAAGAAGTCAGCAATGGATAGATGCATTATGTGCATTATGATGGGGCACTTCTCCCTGCTGAATCATAGACTCAGAAATATGTAGGAACAACATAGTCTCTGATTGATGGCATGTAACTCATCCATAATGATCTGTATAATACAGGGCAATCATTCTGTAGACTGGTGCAGGTCATTGAATAACATGTTGGCAATCCTGCAATCCATTACAGTTCAAAATGGGAATAATGACAGATGCTTCAGGCAAACCTGCCCAAACACATGAGAATTTGAAAATCCTTTGCACTAATATTACACAGCATAAACATTTCATTCAGCATCATATTCTAAGTATATAATGTAATGAAAAACAGTTGACTAAAACTACCTAGTGAATATTTCCTACTACCAGTGTGATATTATTTAAAATTCAAATGCTGTCATTAACTCTAAATTTCGTATGGATCCATTCAATATATATACAGCAATACTGTGTATTTTGATGGAAAGAAAAGTTTCTTCAAGATTCCTTTCTCTCTGTTTGAAATGAAAGTGAATCTTCCAATGTGTTTTTAACTGGCTTAGTCTTAAGATCTGAATGTGGGACTGATAACTGGTTCAGAAAATAAAAAAACTTTTTGCCCAAACAGTGACCCATTTCTAGGATCAAACTGAAACTAACCCTTTATTAAGGTTTGTATATATGTTTTATTCATTTATTTTTATTTACTTCTTGGCTCAACCAAAAGTAGAAGTGCTGGATATCTTGTGCATAAGCCCATCAATAAAATGATTTCTTGACCAATATTGCATAGTCAGTTACTTTGGATAATCTTGCAATAAATATCCAAACTTTTGAATGCTTATCTGAACTAAGCCAAGACATTGCATCTTTTCAAATTTGCACTAACTTCAATGATTTTAGACAGTGTATAATTTCAGCTATTTAAAGGATTTCTCAATTAAATATCAAAACAATGATATTTTAAATACACAGAGAGAGAGGTTTTTTTTTTCATTCCAGTGCATCTGCAAAGCACTTAAAAACACTGGTATATGTGTACAGCACCATTCACACACAGCTATCTCTTGGATGGAGGTCAAAATCCAGACATAGACAGCATATTAAACAAAAAGAAAAGGAGTACTTGTGGCACCTTAGAGACTAACAAATTTATTAGAGCATAAGTTTTCGTGAGCTACAGCTCACTTCATCGGATGCATTTGGTGGAAAAAGCAGAGGAGAGATTTATATATACACACACACACACACACACACACAGAGAACATGAAACAATGGGTTTATCATACACACTGTAAGGAGAGTGATCACTTAAGATAAGCCATCACCAGCAGCGGGGGGGGGGGGGGGGAAGGAGGAAAACCTTTCATGGTGACAAGCAAGGTAGGCTAATTCCAGCAGTTAACAAGAATATCAGAGGAACAGTGGGGGGTGGGGTGGGGGGGAGAAATACCATGGGGAAATAGTTTTACTTTGTGTAATGACTCATCCATTCCCAGTCTCTATTCAAGCCTAAGTTAATTGTATCCAGTTTGCAAATTAATTCCAATTCAGCAGTCTCTCGTTGGAGTCTGTTTTTGAAGCTTTTTTGTTGAAGTATAGCCACTCTTAGGTCTGTGATCGAGTGACCAGAGAGATTGAAGTGTTCTCCAACTGGTTTTTGAATGTTATAATTCTTGATGTCTGATTTGTGTCCATTCATTCTTTTACGTAGAGACTGTCCAGTTTGGCCAATGTACATGGCAGATGGGCATTGCTGGCACATGATGGCATATATCACATTGGTAGATGCGCAGGTGAACGAGCCTCTGATAGTGTGGCTGATGTGATTAGGCCCTATGATGGTATCCCCTGAATAGATATGTGGACAGAGTTGGCAACGGGCTTTGTTGCAAGGATAGGTTCCTGGGTTAGTGGTTCTGTTGTGTGGTGTGTGGTTGCTGGTGAGTATTTGCTTCAGATTGGGGGGCTGTCTGTAAGCAAGGACTGGTCTGTTTCCCAAGATCTGTGAGAGTGATGGCTCGTCCTTCAGGATAGGTTGTAGATCCTTGATGATGCGTTGGAGAGGTTTTAGTTGGGGGCTGAAGGTGATGGCTAGTGGCGTTCTGTTGTTTTCTTTGTTGGGCCTGTCCTGTAGTAGGTGACTTCTGGGTACTCTTCTGGCTCTGTCAATCTGTTTCTTCACTTCAGCAGGTGGGTATTGTAGTTGTAGGAATGCATGATAGAGATCTTGTAGGTGTTTGTCTCTGTCTGAGGGGTTGGAGCAAATGCGGTTATATCGTAGCGCTTGGCTGTAGACAATAGATCGAGTGGTATGATCTGGATGAAAGCTAGAGGAATGTAGGTAGGAATAGCGGTCAGTAGGTTTCCGATACAGGGTGGTATTTATGTGACCATCGCTTATTAGCACCGTAGTGTCCAGGAAGTGGATCTCTTGTGTGGACTGGTCCAGGCTGAGGTTGATGGTGGGATGGAAATTGTTGAAATCATGGTGGAATTCCTCAAGAGCTTCTTTTCCATGGGTCCAGATGATGAAGATGTCATCAATGTAGCGCAAGTAGAGTAGGGACATTAGGGGACGAGAGCTGAGGAAGCGTTGTTCTAAGTCAGCCATAAAAATGTTGGCATACTGTGGGGCCATGCGGGTACCCATCGCAGTGCCGCTGATTTGAAGGTATACATTGTCACCAAATGTGAAATAGTTATGGGTGAGGACAAAGTCACAAAGTTCAGCCACCAGGTTAGCCGTGACAGTATCGGGGATACTGTTCCTGACGGCTTGTAGTCCATCTTTGTGTGGAATGTTGGTGTAGAGGGCTTCTACATCCATAGTGGCTAGGATGGTGTTTTTAGGAAGATCACCAATGGACTGTAGTTTCCTCAGGAAATCGGTGGTGTCTCGAAGATAGCTGGGAGTGCTGGTAACGAAGGGCCTGAGGAGGGAGTCTACATAGCCAGACAATCCTGCTGTCAGGGTGCCAATGCCTGACATGATGGGGCGTCCAGGATTTCCAGGTTTATGGATCTTGGGTAGCAGATAGAATACCCCAGGTCGGGGCTCCAGGGGTGTGTCAGTGCGGATTTGTTCTTGTGCTTTTTCAGGGAGTTTCTTGAGCAAATGCTGTAGTTTCTTTTGGTAACTCTCAGTGGGATCAGAGGGTAATGGCTTGTAGAAAGTGGTGTTGGAGAGCTGCCTAGTAGCCTCTTGTTCATACTCCGACCTATTCATGATGACGACAGCACCTCCTTTGTCAGCCTTTTTGATTATGATGTCAGAGTTGTTTCTGAGGCTGTGGATGGCACTGTGTTCTGCATGGCTGAGGTTATGGGGTAAGCGATGCTGCTTTTTCACAATTTCAGCTCATGCACGTCGGCGGAAGCAGTCTATGTAGAAATCCAGGCTGCTGTTTCGACCTTCAGGAGGAGTCCACCCAGAATCCTTCTTTTTGTAGTGTTGGCAGGAAGGTCTCTGTGGGTTAATATGTTGGTCAGAGGTGTGTTGGAAATATTCCTTGAGTCTGAGACGTCGAAAATAGGATTCTAGGTCACCACAGAACTGTATCATGTTCGTGGGGGTGGAGGGGCAAAAGGAGAGGCCCCGAGATAGGACAGATTCTTCTGCTGGGCTAAGAGTATAGTTGGATAGATTAACAATATTGCTGGGTGGGTTACGGGAACCATTGTTGTGGCCCCTTGTGGCATATAGTAGTTTAGATAGCTTAGTGTCCTTTTTCTTTTGTAGAGAAGCAAAGTGTGTTTCCTTTCCCCCCCCCCCCCTGCTGCTGGTGATGGCTTATCTTAAGTGATCACTCTCCTTACAGTGTGTATGATAAACCCATTGTTTCATGTTCTCTGTGTGTGTGTGTGTGTGTGTGTGTGTGTGTGTGTGTATAAATCTCTCCTCTGCTTTTTCCACCAAATGCATCCGATGAAGTGAGCTGTAGCTCACGAAAGCTTATGCTCTAATAAATTTGTTAGTCTCTAAGGTGCCACAAGTACTCCTTTTCTTTTTGCGAATACAGACTAACACGGCTGCTACTCTGAAACCATACTAAACAAAGTATAGCTGAGGGAAAGAAAGAAAACAAATTATATAAGTCTCACACATTTGTTAGGGGAATTCATCTCCAGCAGTGGAATACACATTTCCCTTCACACAACTGCATTGTGGCACAAGAGAATCCTAACATTTGGAATGTAGTCTACATTATTGCAATATCAGGTAAATATGCATATTGCACTTCTCTCATTTAATTTATACTGAGGGCTATAGAAAAGACTACATGCTAAACAACCTAATGTATTTTGGAAAAGCAGCTATTGCATTTGCTTATGGTATAGTTGATCTTCCAAGATATGCAGTGTATTAGAAGGCAGATTATGACTTCAAGTAATGTGACAAGCATATTAGACCTTATTAAAACCCTTGTAAACAATTCTGAATGTAGAAAATTTGTGACATGCACTTATGAGTAATTAAGTAGAAATTACAATTTCTGTGTAAAACTGCATTTACCATACTAAAATCGGAAGACAGTACTCAAGAATATCTTCAGCACAAGAAAAATTGTTACCTCAAGCCATCCTCATTGCCAAAACCCTAATCCTTATCAAATGGAAATCACCATCTGTCCATTGGATCAATGACTGGCAGTTGGGTCTCATTGATTTAGCTATTATGGAAAAGATATCATATAGGATACATGACAAATTAGACTCTGTCATAGATATTTGGTCAGATTTCGCTCAGTCTTTCAAATGAGATAATTAGCTATAGCTTTTGAATTTTAAACTAGTGTAAATGTTACAGATTAAGCTACTGTAATCTCTTTCCTTTATCCACTTTTCTTTTTCATATACGTGAATAATGAGGTTTTTGTCTATATTTTTGGTGTCACATTTAACCCCCCTTCCCCAACATTTAAGGTGAATGTTTAAAGTGTCATTTCTGAGTGGCATATATAAAAAGTTGTATGTTGTTAATAATCAAAATCAAGTATTTTAGAAGAATCCAGAATGAACCTCTGTGTGCATTGTAAATCAAAATTTAAATACTTCAGTCATATTTCATTCTGGGATGCCCATTCATAAGATTACGTATTGGAAGAGAGATTTTGTACAACACTTTTACATTTCAAATATCTTTTATTAAATAATTTTAATGCTATCCCTGATATTTATTGTAATTCTTAATTACAGTAAATATCAGGGATAGCATTAAAATTGTGTAAAAATTATAATTTTAAAGTGTAAATACTTTTCTTAAAACTTCATCAAACCATATGATATGGGAACAATAAACACCATAAATACAGAAACTGCATACATTCACACATGCATTCTATCTTTTTTTTAATCTGCTATTTTTAAAGGTCTCACAGGCACACACTTGAAAGCAGATGACATTGCCACCATCTTTTGAAAGTCACTTCACCCTGCAGGATAGTTGTGGATATGTATATTTCATCCACATAGTTACTTCTTATCTCTCCCACATTCATACCACTTTTTATAGTCTGGGACTGTATCTCTCTTCCAGCTACAGTGTAGTTGGCTGGCCCCTCTGCTCCCAGCCCCAGTACATATAAAGTGATGAGCTGCCCAGAAATGCATTTGCACTGGCAGCTGCTCTCGGATTGTGTTGATGAGAGGTTGTGGTTACCCCACTGAAGTTAGGATCCTCCTGGCAGTGCCAGCATCCCTGCTGTTACTAACTGTTTACTTTGGTCCTCTTCACATCTAGGCAAGTTTTAGGGGGGAGGGATAGCTCAGTGGTTTGAGCATTAGCTTGCTAAACCCAGGGTTGTGAGTTCAATCCCTGAGGGGGCCATTTGGGGCAAAAATTGGGGATTGGTCCTGCTTTGAGCAGGGGGTTGGACTAGATGATCTCCTGAGGTCCCTTCCAACTCTGATATTCTATGATTCTATGATTCTTGCAGCATAGCAAAGACCCAGGAGAAGCAGGAAGATGGGAGAGACAGTCAGCCAGAACACAGCTGCCTCTCCTTCACAATCCAGTAATGAAGGAGAGCAAGTGAGTGAAAGGAGAGTTACTGAATCTTCTCTTTTAGCATAGCAGCAGCCACAGACAGCAATCTTACCTAGCCAATCCAGGGACTGCATGCCCCCACCCCCAATCTCTTCCTGATTCTTAGTCCAGGTAGGAGAACTTGAGGGGTGGGGGGTAAGTAACCAGGGCTCCAGAAATGAGAAAATGGTGTTGGGACCAGTAGAGACTGGGAAGGGAGAAAGTAATTGAGTTCGGGAACAGGAGCACGGACTAAAACAATTCGGTGCTGTCCTGCCCACTGTCACACCTATTTATTCTCAACCCAGTATGCCCACACAGGCCAGGCTATAATTTGCCTCATAGTATCTCTGAGTTACGATACAAAGAAAATACATAGAGTCAGATTAATATAGAACCAGGAGTTAGTTCAGTTCATTCTTTAAAAAACAAAATAAAACAAAAAACAATTACCCATAACAAGCAGCCAATATTTCAGTTTATAGCAGGGGGTGTTGATTATCTCATTATGGGTCAAATGTATTCCTAGTGTCATCTTGGGCAGTGTGGCTGGAGGAGCACCCCTCCCCCACCCAACAACACTGCAAATCACAACTGCTTCCTCACAATCCAGGAGCAATGATATATCCCACAGGACCCAAATTTTGTACGCTACCTAGGCAAAAGGTGAGCAAACTCACCCACAGTAGATGGCTCAGAAACAGACTCCATCTTCTCTTTTAAATTCTCCTCTCTGCAAACCAGATCCTTCTTATCTGGGTTAAGTTGCTGACAGTTCACTTTCATCCAGATCCCTATTTCAGGCAGACATTGAAAAACTAATGAGATTGTGTAATCTGAGTTCAAAGAAAATAATGGGTGAGAGAACATTTTTGTTGGGGAAAAAAGATAGCTTCAAAACTATATTACATGCAAGGCCTTGTACATTCTGTAATTCTGAGGTTGGTAAATCTGTTGCAGTCTCCACACCAATTTGTAGAACTGCAATCCAGATTCTAAGTTTTCTTTAAAAAGTGTCTAGCTCCTCATGGTTGTAAGCAAAGCTTCCAATCATATAACTGAAGCAGAGATGTCTTCATGAGTCTGCAAAGAACCTGAAACAAGAAATCCAAGAGAGGTGTGAACTGCTCTATTCGTGTCTGTGTGGTGTTAACCCTGGAAGCTAATGATACCAATGCAATTGTCTATACTTTACTGTTTCATTTGCTAATCATGTTAAGCAGACACTTCAGCTGTTGTGTTTATTATCTCACAATCCCAACTCCCTTTCAAAGACAAAATGTCTCCTAACCAGTTGCAAAAATCACCCCTTGACAATTTCTACAGTGCAGTTATGTGCTGTTCATACTCAACTTACTGATGATTGACAGTCTAAAAGTGGAGTAAATTGATTTTAATATTACAAATAATAACAAGGGATACTCTATGGATCATAGTATTCATTTTCATATTTAATTCAATAATTTGGCATTTATCTGAGTCCGCCACAGAATTTCCAGGCTGCTGCAAGTGCCATGGAAAGAAATGAATCTTGCCATAAAACCTGGGTACACTTTGCCACCAAGTAGACAGCACCTTTTTTGCAGAAAGTTTTTGATAATGTGCAGCATTTTTGGAATATAATCATGCAAGGTGCAACAATACTAGATATATATGTACCTTTACTACTAGTGTTTTCTAACTCAGTTTTTCCTACAAAAACAGAAGTAATATAGGCATCTTTGAATCTGTAAATACAGGCTGTAGGCCAAAATCTGCCCTGTCTTCTAGCCAATGCCACTCCATTGAAGTCATTGACATTGCATGAGGTATAAGTCAGTGCAGAATTTGGCATTATAGCTTTAGTCAAAGCTCAAATTTCTTTAAAGTTCTGCTGTATTGGGACTTTTAAAGCCAATCAGACTGAATCTCTAATTTAGCTTCCCATTACTTTTTCATGACACCTTCTAGGCCAACATAACTTCCTTGGTGCATAAGATTTACAGTTTATGTCCTGGAATACAGCGCTGATATGACCCTATGGACAAGTGTCACATATATCTAGCTGCTCTATTGGTGTATTACAAAAAATTAATGAGGCCATCTCTGAAAGGATGTTCTGGTAATTTACAAAAGCAGGTTACATAACAAGCTAAACAACATACCATAGATATCACATAACATTAAAACTATAAAATGAATTAACACCGTTACAGCATGTGCAAAAAAAAAGTTGTCAAGTTCTAATTAATTATTGATATAATTCACTTCTAGGTTTTTTCATACCTTCCCTTTTAATTTCCTCTATGATTGAAGTATTATTTTAAATACATTTAATTTATTACACCACTGTCTACCATGTCCTTATGTGTCTTTGTTTGAGTAAGGAAGGAGTCAGCATGGGAATCTTTTGTTACTGAGCAGAACTCTTGCTTCAAAAAAGTCACTACTTTCTTGAAATTTTTTAAAAATAAATGCCAGTAGATTCCCACTGACTTTCAGAATTTTTAATGACTATTACCTAAAAATATACTGACAATCACATCAGAAATTCTGTTAGTCTGAATCTGAATCTTTACTTTTCACCTTCTGATTTAACACACAGTACAAGGCATATTCAGATCTCCCCATTGTTTTAATATTCTGTATTAAGAAGTTTACACTTTATGAGTCATTTAAATGATAGTAACAATAATTTGCCCTTTAAAATATCTAAAATCCACTACTTTATTCTAAGATAATAATGACTCCACATTAAAAAAAATAGTTTAGGCCAACCTGCCAAATCCTATTACAAATTCAATCCTATTAAAACGTTCCCAGATTTAAGCCTGCTTTGGAGTTTTTCATAAGAGTGCATGACCCCTACCAAAACCCCTACATGTGTGGTCAAGGGACCTAAGGATAATTGTAAACTCCATGGGCTCCCATTAATCTCAGCACAGTCAGATATTAGTGCTTGTAAATCAGCACCTAAACAAGGACAATAGTTAAAGCCATCAATAGTCTTTTAATGAGGCAGATCAAAAACAAATGAAAGCAGCAGGACACTAGAATTTGCCAAGGAGGGGAAAGGAAGGCAGAAGGCTTTGTCTGATTTCTTACACAAAAGTAGATCGAATTAGTCCAGGACCTATACTCTTACTACTGGATCTGCTGTTAAAAATATATAATTTCTAGTGTCTCACTTTCAGTTTACAGGGACCAGGAGTTTTTTATATATCTAAAAGATGAGGCTATAACTGATCATCACATCAGGTGGATGTGGAATGTGTGTCTGTCAAGAATTAGAATTAATTATCTACATCCTCGCAGGCATACTGTGCAGCTTTTGAAATTCCCACAGATGTTATTTAGCCATCAGAAAAGAAAATGTCCTGTTATGAAGTTCTACATTTAAAAAGGGGAAGAAAATAAAGCATGATAAGAATTTACTACCTAACACGCATGTGCAACAGTACTACAGTGGTTGCTGGGCAACCTAAAGGCACTGTGCCATAGTAAAAAGGGGAATAGAGGAGACAAACACACAGCAACATAGGCTGTAGTAGTTAAGAGGACACTCACTAGGAGTCCCCTAGCTTCCAGATCATTTCTGTTTTATCTTTTTATTTTGCTGCTAGTTGCTCTAGACACAATTAGCTTAAAAAGCTGTGAGGCAGAGAATAGTTGGGGGGAAGAAGCTTTAAACCCACAGAAAAGCTTGTTTTAAGTTATTGTGCCGAAACAAAGGACCACAAGAAAACATTTTGAAAACTAAAACGGGAGACTAACTTGTTCGTCTTTTTTACAGATGATATCTTGACATCACGTATTGTGTAGAATGTCAAAATAAAACTAGAAACACTTCCAGTGCCTTACTTAACATTGCCTTAGGAAAAAGCATACTGTAGAGCTACTTTAAATTACAAGTTCATTTACAAAACTTTTTGCATCTTCAGGGCTGTTGCCACTTTTCTATTCCTTGGGTTATTGTTCCTGAAATGAATAAAAGTGTGACTAAAGATCTCAGGTAAAATCCTTGCACAGTTTCATATCAATCAGACCAGAATTTCACCCCATGTGTCTATTCTTGCATCCTTTTTGCCCATGAGGAATTAGGTTCCATGCAAATAATCCCACCCCACTGCTTACACAAGAAACAGCCACTGACATACATAGAGGGTTACAGGATTGGAGGACAATTTATATAGCACTCAGTATCTTTGAAACAACTCTTAGATACCACAGTGATGGCAACTATAGAAAACTAAACAGACATAGAGGAACTGTGGAACAGGCTACCACACTGGGCAGATAGGATGGGCATGATGCCTGAATAGGTAGCACTCTCATGCTCTGGATCAGATGGTTACAGATCTTTGCTCCTCTCTAGAAATTATAGAGTTTCATTTTCATTATATAGTTGGAAAATAATTCTGTGGCTAATAATAGTCACTCTCTTGCTAATGAGATCACTTCACAGTCACTGGCACAGAGGCAAACATTTACAGCTAAGTGCTCAAAAGAGCATGAAGTACAAACTGAATATAAATCATTCCTCTGGAAAACACTATTTGAGTACAACACAAGATACTCTCAAGTATTCCAAAGGCAGGAAGAATGTACAACAGTCAGACTGAAGTGACTGTGTACACCAGCCTGATTCCACTTGTTCTTCACTAGAGTTAACAGTGGTCTACATTATTATCCCATTATTTCACATAAAAGTCCCCATATATAAGACCAGCTACACTCAAAAATTCTTATTACATAATTCCAAGAAGCTGCATAAGACTGATATAAGTAGTACTGCTGTGGGTCACCAATTCCAAAGTATTTGCATTTGGGGAAGCTGTTAAATGCTGCCTCTGCAAAATATCTGATTTACATTTTTTAAAAAGCACAAAACTTTCTAACCATTACTTTTTACTCCTCTCCATAGCCAAAAGGTGGCAGTGTACTATCCATCATCCATCAGTAACACTATCTGCAGAGATATACTTGCGTTGAGCAATTGTATCCACTTTATATCCCCATGCTGATTTTCATTATAAAGATTTAAAAACTGTAATTTCTGTGAACACACCAGATTAATTATACCAATCACAGTGAAAAGCAGCAGAAACATTCTTTGATAAAGAAATAGAAACTAATCTGATCACAGTTATTCTGCAGCCCAGTCAAGCTCTGCCTGTGGGTATCACAACCAAAACACCATGTTCAGTCTGCGGTTTAGCTTTCCTGGTCTTGTACCAGAAGGAGGAACATGGAATGAGTCTTGTTGACTAAACATTGTTTCAGAAGTAAAGAAAGAAGCTTATATGAAATAAATATGCTGTAATAACTAGCCTATCATGTCATAATGCATTAAACATAATAATATTTAGCACACACATCTATATAAAGCATGTTTCATAGATGTCAAATCTGGAGCTAGTCAAAAGTTTTCTTTTGAAACTTTTTTCAGTGGAAAAAGGCCTTTTGCAAAGCAATTCTATTTTCATCATAGAAATACTGGGTTTTCCATAGAAAACCTGAAAACAAAACAAAACAAAACAAAACAAAAAAGTTTTTTGGTTGCTGAAAACCAAACATTTCCAGTTTTCAGGTTTTGTATGAAAACCTTAAAATATTTAAAAAAATTGACAAAAATGAAAATAGACAATTTCGTTGACATTTTTTGCGGGGAAAAACTCTCTTTTCCAAGTCATCTCTAGTCACAGCACTTTATAGACACTGACAAGCATCATTATCCCCATTTTACAGATGGAGGAAATTGAAGCATAATGGAATGCTGAAGCTCACACAGTGAGTCAGTGGCAAAATAATGAGTAAAACAGTTTACTCTCAATCTGGTGCCCAATCCACTGCTGCCTCAAATATCTGTGTACTTTAATCTATTATAGGTTTCAGAGTAGCAGCCATGTTAGTCTGTATTCGCAAAAGAAAAGGAGTACTTGTGGCACCTTAGAGACTAACAAATTTATTTGAGCATAATCTATTATAGTTTGTATCATTATGTCTATACTATCAGTGCTTGGAAAAGAAACTGATGGCATGCTTCCTTTAAAGAGTAATTTGCTGTTTCTCAAATGGTACACCTTTGTCCATCATTGTCCCTCTTTTTCAGCTGCAACATGGAACTGGGATTACCAACTGACACCTCTCCCTAGTGTGTGTGTTCTATATTTTTTAATGTCATCTTGACTCTTCCCTCTGATTATCTCATGTCTGGGTAATTCCAGGGAGTAGGAAGTCATATGGTAAATGGCTCAATGGATTTCAGGTGGATAAATGGGAGGGGCTAAACCTCACTTCTTGTGTTCTCCTATCAGCCATGAGTGTTGCCTTTGGGATAAGCTGCAAACGTGTCATCTTAGCTGAAGCAGGTGAGAGGCATCTCAGAGACAAAGTGAAAGGGAGGAAATGGGACTGTATTATTTTAAACCTTGCAGATTGGATCTAACATCAGCCTTTGATATTATTGACCATGAGGCATTTTGAGTTGTATGTGGGCTTTATGAACTAGTGGATTACTCCTTCCTCAGAGAGATCCCAGGGAGTTCTGCACACCATCTTATGCATCTATATGTAGATAATTGCAAAGCAGCAGGGGAAGTGCTGAGATATTTTGGGCTATGGTGACATTAGTGTGCACTTCATCTTCTTTTAGTAAAATCTAGAGGATACATTTTCATTGCTGTCACAATGCCCAGCCAAGATAGGAAACTACACAATAGTGAACTGATTTTCCTGACAAGATAGGTGAGATGCTTCTTTGTAGGAAGAAGCTTCTAAAAAAGCAGGCTGAGATGACTATCAGGCATTGAGGACATTATCCCCAACTTTTCACCAAAGTGTTCATGGTGTAGAAAACCTATTGGATTCTTTGCTGTGCCTGCATTCTCAAGTAGCAGTAATGGACTGTAGCTTCACTGACCTCTGCAGCAGGCTAGGTGCCAGTGATCACTCCTCTCTGATACTCACCTCACAAATGTCAGTTGCACCTTTGCCACCTCCAGGCTAGATGCTGCAATGATCTCTACTTAGGGCTAGGCTTGAAGACCACCTAATAGCTTCAGCAAGTGCATAATACTGTTGCGTGCCATCCTTAGCAGGATATGCTACGATGAACACCAAATATCTATATTCAGCTTTTTATATTGGCTTCCTATTCATTTCTGCATACAGTTCAAGGTGCTGGTGAATATTTTTATAATCCTGAATACTGTGTGATCCAGTTATGAGAGTGATTGCCTCTTGCCTTATATATTGCTATGCAGTCACAATTGGCTGGCTCAGTCCCTACATTAAAAGTTCCTGGGCCCCTGCATTTGCAGTTTGCTCCCTTTTGACCTGATCCAAAGCCCAGTGAAATCAATGAAAGACTCCCATTGACTAAATGGGCTTTGGGTCAGGCCCTTTGGACAGGCACCAATGTATGAGGTTGGAAAGCAAATATACAATGTTCACTTATTTTGTGTAACATTTTTTGACTGTTTTTGTTTAGTCTTGGTCTTTGCTTATTTTCGTTTTTACTTTTCATTGCTAATTTGATGTTGTGGGGTTAACATTTGGTCTATTAAGACATGGGTTTTAAGCCATGTGAATGATATTGGCAGACTTAGTGCCATCAGAGTGGCTGCTCATGTAATTTGAATATTTTTTAACTGAATGCACCTGACTTTTCATATGTGAAAAGTGTACATATTTTCAGTGTATGACATTATGAATTATACAGTAACATTTTGTATTTAATTGTCACCATTATGATTTACACTCTGATAGCAGTACGTTTGAAAGAGTTGAATGTCCAAAGAGAAGCTGAGCAGAGTATGATTACTGATGAGTGAACCTAAAAAAACTGGTGACTCAGCCAAATTTATAGCGTGGTCTTTGGTGTCAGAAATCTGAAATAAATGAGAATACACTTCATGAGATTTTAGGTAATTCCCAATTCCAACTAGGTCAGAAAGATATGGTCAAAATCTTGCAATCAAAAGTGTTCTCACCAAATTTTCAGTACAGTTTTGTAGATTTAAGAGGTTCAGACAGATTGGATAACTTTATATAAGCTAAGCTCTTCGGTCAGAGGGAAAAGAGATTCAAGTGCAGGCTGACGGAATGGAAATTTCTGAGCTCTAGTTTGTTGCTACAGAGGAGACATTATCTTCTAAGTTCCTTAGTAAGAGAAGCTTAATACAAGGTTTTGGAGTCACACAATATGTTGACCATAAAGTTACAGGGTGAAATCATGGTCCCATTGAAGTCAATCGGAATTTTGCCATTGATTTGAGAGGGGTCAGAATTTCACCCCCGACCCCCCTTTTTTTTTTGGTGAGTCTCTGTTCCTCCACTTGCCTACTTTCACACACATTCCCTGTATAGAAAGTCCTCCTGCCTACCAGTTACTGTATTGTTAATTTCCATGTGCTTTATTTATGCCATTTACAGGCACAGTTTCACCATGGCTAAGTGAGCTAGTTCATTACAGCTGCAGTGAATATTGTTGAAGTATTGGCACTGGGAACATGCCAAGGTTTGAAAACTGCAGTGGGAACAACCCAGGTGCCAGAAACTGTTACATTGTTGGGGAAATTCACTCTTGAAGCAGAACTATGAAATTTTGCCACAGCATTAATTGTCCCAATAACTAATCCAATAAGAATGTAAGGTTTATACCATAGTTCAACGCACTTCTATTACAGGCACAAGAACCACATGAAGGCTAGAGTGTTCTTTGGGTGGTGAGCTTACTAGTCACACCACCAACAATTTAGCTAAACTCTGTTGCCTGAACTGTAAAATATTCAAGATCCAAGATAAAAATGTGCGCTCTCATGCTTCAGATCGGACCAATTCTATTACGTGCACTATTGAAGGATGAAACCTTTCTCCTGGATCAAAATGCGGGTGAGGAATAGTTATAAAGTTATCTTCATGGAAACAAGCAGAAGGCCAAAGGCAAGAGTGAAACAAGTACTCAGAAAGTGACTTTTTAGATTTTTTAAGTAGGGCAGAGCTAAGGTATGTTATTCTTCCTGCAAAAGTCATGTTAAGCCTTTCAATTAGGAAAGGATCCATTTATAAAGTTCTTCCATTTTTTATTGATTTTTTGTGTCATTCTTAAGAAGATGAATAACCATATTATACAAACTGGACTAAGAAAATTTCTTTCATGTCTTCTGCTGCTGCCAAAGAGAATGGTTTTGGCCATCTCAGTACTTAGCAGCATTACTATTATAGAACTTTAGATTAAAGGCAACTTCAGGTGGTACAGCATTTGTTACCAGCCTGGCCAAGCTCCCCTTCTTTGTTGTAAACAGCCCCACATCCTGGGAACGTGTGCGTCTAAGCTTCCTGAGTCTGATAGTGACTGGTCTCTGTTCCTAATTCGGCATCTTTCATGTACACTCCCAGGTACAGACCCCATGTCTGAAACCATTCTTGGGCAGTGGGACCCTGCAGTCCAGCCACTTTCGACTATGGAACCACTGCCACAGATCTCCTGAGCTCCCAGTCACTAATACTCATTCCCCACCAGAGTTCCAACAGGCTGTAGGAGCTTTGATGTCTCAATTAATGCCTTCAAGGATAACATAAGAACACAATTGCTGCCACACTGGGTCAACCGTCTTGCTCAATATCCTGCCTCTGACAGTGGCCTGTACCAGAGCTTCAGGGAGAGGATATAGAACAGGACAATTACGGAGTGACCCGCCCATGTCTTCCACTCTCGGCTTCTGGTAGTTGGAGGGTTAGGGTCACCCTGAGCTTGAGGTTACATCCCTCACCATTTTGGCTAATAGCCATTGATGTACATATCCTCCAAGAATTTATCTAGATCTTATTTTGAACTCAGTTATAACTTTGGCTGTCAAAACATCCCACGGCAATGAGTTCCACAAATTAGTTCTGCATAGTCTGAAAAATTACTTATAGCTAATTTAGAACCATCATTATGTATGTATAGTTGGAATATTTTTTCCCGTGTCCATTACTTTGCACTTATCAACATTGAATTTCATCTGCCATTTGTTGCCTAATCACCTGTTTGTCCTCTGTAATTCCTTGCAGTCTGCTTTGGACAAAATTATCTTGAATAATTTTGTATTATCTGAAAACTTTGTACTATATTTTCAATCAATTTGCCTACTATCAAAGTTAGGCTCATTGGCCTGTAACTGCCAACATCTCCTTTGGAGCCCTTTTTACAGAAATAGCTTTACATTAGCTACCTTCCAGTCACCTGGTACAGAGGCTGATTTCAGTGATAGCTTACATATTATACTTAGTAATCCTTCAATTTCATATCTGAGTTCTTTCAGAGGTGGTCCTGGTGACTTATTACTATTTAGTTTATCAATTTGGTCTCAAACCTATTCTACTGATGCATCAATTTGGGACAATACTTGAGATTAGTCTTCCCAAAAGACTAGCTCTGATGTGGATATCTCCCTCACATCCCACACAATGAAGATCAATGCAAAGCATTCTTATAATTTCTCTCCAATGATCTTGTCTTCTCTAAGTGCTCCTTTAATACCTTTGTCGACTAGTGGCCCCATTGTCTGTTTGGTAGACTGCTTGCTTCTCAGGTACTTAAATATTTTTTTAATGTTAGTTTTGTGTCTTTAACAGTTGCTTCTCAAATTCTTTCTTGGCCTGCTTTATTATACTTTTTCATTTTACTTCCCAGAGTTTGTGCTCCTTCCTATTTTTCCTCCTTAGGATTTGGCTTCCAATGTTAAAGTATGTCTTTTTGTCTCTAATGGCCTAATTACTCAGCCATTTAGTCATAGTGGAATTTGTTTGGTCTTCCTACTGTCTTTTTTATTGAAACTATACATTTAGTTTTAGCCTCTTTTATGATGTTTTTAAGTAGTCTCCTTGCTGCTTGCAGGCATTTTTCCCTTGTGACTGCTTTTTTAAAATTTCCATTGAACTAATGTCCTCATTCTTGTTTAGCTTCCCTTTTTAAAGTTAAATGTTACTTTGGTGTGATTTTTTTTCTAGCATTTTCCCCTCTTAAAAGGATGCTACATTTAATTACATTGTGATCATTATTACTGAGCGGTTCAACTATAGTTACCTCTTTGACCAGATCCTGTGCTTCCCTTAGACTAAATCAACATGTCAGGCAAGCAAGGATCAAAGATGTAGCACAGGAATTTCTGAACTAACTTTTGAACAGCACTAGAATGTTACAGATCTTTGGAAAAAATAAACAGTCCCTGAACACAACACAGTCAGTCTGATCTCACCACTCTTCAGTCTCCCAGGATTGGTCAGAATCCATAGACCAGGCAGCCCTTGCCTTCTTGGCCGGTCTGCTTGCATGTGGTGATGTAATGGTTCCCGATTCACAGAAATGCCCCTCCTTAAATAAAGTCTGTCCTCCCTAGCCATGTGGTCAGGCAGAGAAATTGCAGCTTTCCCTGCCATATGCTTAGATCAGGGAGTTCTTGCCTCTCCTCCAGACAGTTTCTGTATAGAGTCCCAATCAAAGTCCCTGGCCCTGCTGGTAGAAAATCTATTGTGCCAGCCGTGGAGAGAAAGTAGACACTGGTTGACTTGATGGCTCTCTCAATCATAGTCTTTAATCTAGGTGCCCAGCCCCTAACACAAAAGGTATGTTCTACTTCCAAAATGGAAATTACAGAACAAACAAAGTTGACAGAGAAAGTTAAAACCAAATGGAAGCTGAAATACAACATAGCCAGTGGCAGGCTCTGACAATTCTAGTAAGGCATGTAACAACTCACTGGCATGCCTTAGTGGTGCAAAAGGCATACGCTATGTGGCGTGACCTCGCACACACGGTACATGTGAGGTTACACTGAGCACAAAATGGCATCCTCTATGGGGGCCAGATAGACTTGTTTTGGGCCCACTGACCACCAGCTGGACAGCGCACAGCCAGATAGGCATGCAGGGCATATAATGCATGCCTTGCCTACAGAGATGGCAGGCTACTGAACATAGCATTCACAAAACAAAATGGTCTTTGCCATTCATTACAGACATGTCCACCATTATTCATCATTTTCTTGTATGTTTGTAGGTGGCCCAAAAAAGACTAAATCCTTGGAATATATTAACAGTTTGTCAGAGTAACTTTATTTAACCGCCCCAATATGGAACAAAATTACAGACTCTGAGGATTTGTTGATACACTCTCTGGAGGTGTCCTCTCAAATACATTACAAATTAAAAATGACTGAGAAATAAAATATAAGGAAATGGACTTACTTTCCTATTCCTTCCAGGAGAGATCACTGGAGAAGCCTTGCCCATCTATTTCTCATCTTCCAAGCATGCAGGAGCCTCTTTTTTGTTTTTAAAACCTCTCTCCCCAGCTTCAACAATGTGGTGCCCATAGGTGGAGCTGTTCAGAGAATGCATTGCCTCTACCTCCTCCATGAAGAGGTAAGAAGTTGCTCAAGGACATGCCTGTCTAATCTCCAGGCAGGAGTTTTTTCGTTTGTATTATTTTATTTTTCTCCCTCTCCACTGTGTTTCCATGGTAGAGAGAAGAGTTTTGAGAACAGCTCCAATTTCCACAGGCTTTGAAACTGTAACCAACTGTTTAAAAACAACAAACAAAACCCACTCAAACAAATAATCAGATGGCATGTATTCCCCATATTTACTGGCAGTTACCATTACATGAGAGCAGCCTGAAGACTCCTATGAACTGATCCTGTCCTTCTCTCAGCTCCCTCAGACATGGGTTTGCGCAGCATGGCCTTGGCCTACCTATTTTCTCTATCCTTCCACTGGCTCTTTCCTGAGATCAGCACAGCAGTCCATCCCATCATGCCTAATGGCACAAGTTAACCCTCTATTGCCCTGGCGCTTTCAAGTGTGGCTTAGTCCAGATCTGCATTTTATCACTGCTTTCTCTGTTTTTTTCTTTTTCTCAGGATGCAGAAGAGCAGCCTAGTCATTGCTAGTGTTGCAGTGCCAGTAGGCCGGTTTTCTGTTTGGCCTTTTTTAGGTCAGTGTGAGCTAACCTAGCCTGTTTTTTTTACCACACTTAATTACTTTTCCTTACTAATACAGCATAGTAGCATACCTCATACTGCCAGCCTACATGTACCCAAGACCCACCAAAATAACTGGAGTCTGCTAAGGAAGTTATTAAGCTTAGCTTCTCTCAGTTTCCTATTGTGTGCCACATCAGCCTTGCCTCCCATTTCATTGAGCTTGACAGCAGCTAGGACCTGCCAACTCCAGTGGACATTCTGAACAGCTGTGATCCTTCATTAAAATGTCAGCATCAAGGGAGGAGAGTGCGCCATTTTGTTGCACAGCTGTAAACCACTTCAGCAAAGGCTTTAAAGCACAGAGCATTACTTCATGACTATGAGGCTTCAAGCATGAGGCTTCTCTTCCTCTCCCACCCGCCCTTATCAGCCTCTGGCCTATACATATGGTTGAAAGAGGGGCTCTTCAAGAGTAGGCTACAGGACTGGGTAGCAGCAAAGGTGTAGCTGCGGAAGCAGCAGTCTTTACACTGTGAGGCGGGCAGCCCAGTAGATTGGAGTTGTTCTACTGTTTATGAGGTAGTTAGTCCTAGCTCTCATAAGATGCCTGAAAGCTGGTTGGGCTGTCTCACCAGTCCAGGAAGGAAACAGCCACACCCAAATCTGTTTCGGCCTTATCTCATGACACAGTTAATGTTTAAACACAACACCAAAATGAAGCAATTCCACTGAGCAAATGTGGCTGCCATTCCAGAGGCTTTTCCTTTGCCTCCCTCAGTCCTCCAGCAAGTCTTCCTTGAAATCCCCTGCTGAGTCATGTGACAGGTAGGTAGCCCTTAATCCTTTCCTGGCTACTTCACCCTGTAACAATGCAATTGTGGTACTGTGATTGTCAGATGAGCACCTCTGAAAGGTTAATAGATGAGAAAAAGACAAAGTGAAAAAAATGCACAAAAAGCAAAACCCCACATACCTTAGGCTTCTACCACTTTCCTCCTTCAAAAAGAGCTTGCTTGCAAGATTTCATGCCTTCAAACCTAATTTAAAATCCACATCAGATAGGTCACTCTCAAACCATCTGAGATGGTCTTTCCATATTTTCAAGTTCCCCTCATCTTTCTGTCCACCTCTCCTTCCTCTGGACCGGTAAACAGGCAGTGAAGGATACATTGTGAATGTCTTTTCACCAGCAGCAACTGCTCCTTTGAGTAATTTTTGGGTTGTTCATTCCGATTCTTCCTTGTAGGAAAGGTAACTGACAAGTTGCATCCAGTGCTGGTTCTGTCTACGCTGATTGACAGTATGTGAGGCCAATTTTCTTCATGGAGTACAGAAATTTCTGTAGATATGTTTATTCAGGATTTTCATTGTCCTCCAAGGAGTCTATCAATTGTGCCAATTTTCTAGTGCCACCATTGCTACTTTGCAACATTGCATACCTAATTTTAAGTCCAGTAGATGCCCTTGGGTTCTCACCCCCACTCCTTATTTTCTTATCAGTCTGATTATCACTCTATATTATCACTCTAGTTGGTAGCCCACCACTACAGCTTATTACCTGTACATATAGACCCGACCTTTCAACAGATTGTGTCCAGCAATGACTTCATTTATTTCCAGAGAGGAGTTCCTTAGAGCCATCTCAGGATCTGGTCCAGCCTGGATGTTTTAGAAGACATTTCCAGTTCTAGTCCAGTTGCCCAATAAAAAATTTTCATAATTTGTACACCTTTCAGGACTCATGTATTTGCCCTCCAAGGACTACAATTACCTTGTAGACAGTGATCACATGTGGAAACTGTTCCATAGTGGGATGTATCTCTGTATTCTATGCATTTTCCTGATTATAGTGGATTTCTTGACTCAGGAACCTCATGGATCTTCTGAACCAGAGGAAGCTCAGATAGCCCCATTTAATTCAAGATAAATGGCTGTCCAAGGAAACTTAAGAATGGAAGCAGTTAAAAAAGTGGTTTTCTGTCTATTCTTATTCTTCTCTTGCCATTCACATGAAAAGGCAATAATAATACCTCTGTGGCACACTGGCACTTCCAACTGGAATAAGACAAAGTACAGATTGATAATCCTCAGTGAAGCAAGGAATAATTCTGATGCTCCTGGAGCAGGAAGTTTTGTTGAATTATTTATTACTTATACTACTTAATTTACAGTAGTGCCCACTGTGTGCTGTTTTTTCCTAAGACCTCACACCCTCAGGACAATTTCTGTTCATGAAGCTCAGTACTTGAAGCTTTTAATGATTAAAACTACTTACATTTGAGCAAAGGAGAAGAAGACTAAATATCAGATGACTAAGCAGACACCACTTGGATGCACTAGAATGAGAACTAAATCAGTGAGGTCCTCAAGCAGTTAAGCTATAGTGGTCAGGGACCCATAATCTCCCAGACTCTTACATATATCAGTTCAGAATCTTCGAGACTCCTGGACCAGGGGAAACTCCTATTCCAGGATCTTCTCAGCTTGCACACACCTACAGCACCCGAGGCACTTGGCCTAGGGCCTGAGAAGCTTTGCCTTCTAGAGCATGAATATTCAGGAACGCTCATGGACCTCCTGATGAGATCTAGAGACTGTTCACAAATATGGGAATTACAGGGATTCTGAACACTTGATCTTCATGATGCCTTGGAAAAGACATGAATCCCATTTGTCTCCCAATCAGGATTATACTGAAGTTCCTTCTAAATGGGCTCTTGATGGATCTAAGTCCTAGTTTTCTTATTATTGTAAGTTGCCTGTTAGGTGCTTAGTAGCATACTTCCACTTCTAGCCCTTTTTCCAGTACCCTCATGTTTCTCAATCTTTAAATCCTGTGTCTCTGAAGAGATGCTGTCAGGAGAATACCTGAAAGCATTAAATCAATTTCTGAATCTTTTTGTTTAACTTATTGAGGAGTCTTTTTTGTATTTTCTAGTAAAATGTTTTTCCCTATTAACAATTGCACTGATCAGGAGAGCTAGTAAATTTGGGGGCCTTACCCATCTGAAATATTTTATGTATATCTTTTCCCAGATGAGATGATTCTCATCTGCTCCATAAGTGTGTACCCCCAATTATATTCTTTTACTTGAAGCGGTTTATTTGACTTTCTTGTGTTTAAGCCTTTCCACAACAAGGAGAATGTGCAATTTAGATGGTGGCTGGGGCATTCAAATTCTATTCTGCAAAGCTAATCCTTGAAAAATTGGATGCAATGTTTAGATTAGAAGATTAACTTAAAAATGGCTGCCAAGCATCCACATACACCATTTCCTGATAGCTACATTCAGGTGTTTGTCAATCCTACAAATAGTTCATAAAAGATCCCCTTCATTCTGTGAGGGTGCACTCAGTCAGGCATCTGCCAGGAAGTGCCTTCAAGATCACAGAGCTTCATCAAATAATTTTTCCATTTGTCTACCTGATCTTTAGGACATTCCTTTATCTGTCCACTTGAAATAGATATGATTGTGGGAATGAGGTTCCGTGGTGTGTTCTTTGGTGTTGTGTCTTTACAGTCCTTCAGATGGTGGGTGGAGGAAGAAGAATGACAGTCCTACAATTCCATGATTCTAAGAAAAGCTGTAAAACAAACACCCTCAAATAAAGCTTTTCTCTGGGTTCCAGTTTTTTGATGTTTTAAGTGTCTTTCCTGTTTGTGAAGATTTGTTTTACTGCTGGCTGCTTCCAGTTGTAAGTATTATAGAGCGGCAGGTGCCCACAAGGAGAAAGGAAAATGTACACATTACAGTAATTTCCCCATTCTCTGAAGTGGGCACTTGGTACTTCCATGATCGCCCATTTACTATATCACCTACTTCACTCAGATTCTAGTTAATGGAGAAATAGCCAACCTTTCTTTTTCCTTTACAGAACATTCCAGAACAGAGATATGGAAAAATCTTGGGATTTTCTCATACTGGGATCTTATTTTGCCACAAATCTTCATTTCCATTTTTTTTGGCTTAATAAGTGAAGCTGTAGATAAAAGATACAATATCCTGCCTGGAGATGTCTAATCTTTCATAATGTTTATTAATCCAAATTTATAGTTGGTCTACCCAGCTTGGGCAGTTTGCCAGGGAAATAGAAGCAATCCATTCCCTGAAAAGCTCTACCTGCTGGCACTACAATTAAAAAAAAATAAGAGCAACCTCTGTGCTTAGAACAGAAGAATAACAATCGAGGAGTAATGAATCATAGAGCATCAGGTATCCACTTCAGAGAGGGAAAAATTATGAGTAGGTGAATACATTTTACTATCTTTTTTTTTGGGGCGCGGAGTGGGACAAGGATTCTTATAGGCAACCTAAAACAGGATGATTCTAGCCCAGGACAGTTCCCTTCTTAAAACTTGACAATGCCTGTAATAATGTTTACAGATATCATTACCTTTTCATTGCATTGGCCAACCAAAGTTTACAATTCACAGTCTCTCTTGCTTAGAATAGGAATAATATTGTTATAATTCATGGCACTAAAACAATATGAACAGACTATCATAGCACGACATAATTCATCATAAGATGATTTAAAGAAATTGGTACATGTTTCTTCTCAGCCAAGCACCTCTCAAAATGAAAGTGTCAAACATATCTGAAAGAAAGTTAATTATAATTGTCATTTCTAGGACCACAGCTGGTCACAGCTATTTTTATTGAAAAATGACATGGTCTCAGATACTGCAGTAAGACAAGACAAGACCCCAGAAATGTTGGCTTAACTAGGCCACAACATTATAAGTAACACACTTGGGCACGATCTGGGAACAACCATGCAGGTCATCATTCCTTTGTAATCTTTAATATGGGGGATGAGCTACAATCAAGCCACAGCCACCCTGTCAACCTGGTCCTAGCCCATTGCTGAGACTCCACTGCCCTCCCCTCATATGAGGGTTAAGATGGTGGTGAGAGGGAGTGGTCTCCTTCTGTGCCAGATATTAAGAGCCCCAACCCTATTCCCTACTCTCTTGAGATGCCTTCTTCTAGTCTGCTTCCAATTCTAATTGGCCGGGAATCAACCCCCCCTACTGACTGCAACTTGGCAGTTAACCACACATGAATTCTATAATCTACCCTACCTATGAGGTTCCTGGGCTTGCTGAGAGGAAAATTAATAATCTGACCAGACCGTCTCTGACCAGACCAGTCTGGTAGTGAAAGATAAATTCCTTCCCTGTCCCACAAATGTGACTAGCATGATGCCCACAGAAAGGCCTAAAAACCCAGTCTTACACTAACCCCAAGAGGGCTGGTGGCAGGGGAGCTCTTCTTCCCCAAGCACAGTGGTGCCCTGGGAAGGGGGAAAGGCTTATAAACCATCCCCTTGGGTGCATGGGAGCCAGTAGCCTTATGCTGAACCCTTCTGTCCAACCAACCAACCACAGAGGACTCTCCTCAGCCCTTGAGAAGACTGAACATCCATGAGGGGAGTGCAATCCTTAAAAGGGCCAAATGTTTTATTTCCCTTGCTAGTCCAGACAAAGCCTCTCTACCTCCGGGGCAACTAGGGGGCATCTATTGTCTGTGATACTGTATGAAACAATAAGTCTCTTGCCTCTTTCATTGCTAGGCTAACAATTATAACTGTTAATAAACTAAACTTTTGCTAAACACTGAAGTTCTTTTCTGATAAATATTACAATAGGTAATAAAGAAAAAACTTCTATATGGAAAATCAATTTTATTAAATATACAGCAATGGGAAGGGTATAATATCTGCCATTTTCAATAAAGATGTATACATTATAACATTTCTAATTGTGAAAATATCAAATTTCTGTGCATCAAAGGTGAAGTTCACCCTGGGGCATGGAACTGACATTATTTAAACCTGCATAAAGGCTGTGTGGAAAGACCATGAATTGAGCTTCTTGGATAGCATGATTTCAACCCCACAATTCATTGTGTGTGTGTGTCTGTGCTTATTGCAGTACACAGGCTGGAATAGCAGCAATGGAGGGAATAGGTATTTGTGAAGCATAACATTCATTGGCCTTGGGGTGGACTTTCCCTATATTTGCATACGGCCCAGTTTCTTGAGCTAGAAGCAGGTGGAGTGGATTTCCCTTGAAAATGCTTATTTTGGTGCATATAGAACAAATATAATGCATTTTAAAGAACTTAAAATATTACGCATCACAGTACTTGGGAGGGTGGTGGTGGTAGGAGCTTGGGCTGGAACAGAGCATGGGATTCATGTGGCAGTGTAACAAAAATGTAATAAGTGTCTATATGTTCCAATATCCACAACCCCAAGTGTTCAAAAATTATGAGTCAGGCCAGCCAAAATCATACAACTAATTAGAAATCTTGATTTTTAAGAGAAATAAATACATTTTGGGATCTTTTCATTTGTCTTCTGGTTTATGAGCCTTTAACAGCAGTCAGATCACATTTTTAAAGGCACAACCACAAAGGCTAGTGTAACAGGGTTGGGATCCACCTCTCATGAGTGCTTCCTTCTGATTGGGTGTGTTTGCATTCTTTAGGTCTGGAGATCCCTTTCCATGGTTCTCAGGCAGGTTTTCAGTGACTCAGCTCTCCGGCCAAGTCACACTGTCTGCACATTAGCCAGCACAAACCCCTTCCAGGAGAAGCAGTCCATGGGGACTTATATCAGTACCCCTCTAGTGGTGTCTCTATCTAGACCTCCTTGGGCTTTAGTCTTTAAGTAGTCCAGCCCTGGTATGGGGCTGTATCCCCAGGCCTTCCTCCCTGGAGACACTATCTTTCTGTAGCCCCCCAGAGACTCAGTCCTTACTGAGTCCCTTGCAGCCAGCCAGAAGCATCTCCCTCCCCCAGTCCCTGCCAGCAGAGTTAGCTGTCCATACTCTTTCTGCTCTTCCAGGCCAGCAATCCATTTTTCTCATTGCAGCAACTAACTGCTGCGCTGTTCTGCAGCTCCTTTTATATGGCCCTCCTGGGCCCTGATTAGCTGCTTCCCCCGTAGCCACTCTAGCCTGCCTGCAGGACCTCTCCTCTGCTCCTTTCCTGGAAAGGGTGTGGCAGAACCCTGAGGCCTCCAGCAGGGGGCTTTTGGGCCTAGTTTACCCCATCAGAGCTAGAAACTTACTCTAAAAAAACTCCAAAGCTGAGATTTTCACATAATCACTGGTCTTTAGGAGCTGAGGTTTAAATAAAACATAAAATATTGCAAGACTTGAGATTACATTGCAAGAATTGGCAACACCGCAAGACAATGTGCTAAATCCTGTTTATCAGTATGATAAATGTATTCTTTTACATCTCCAAATCCTGTAAATGCTAATATGCTTTATATCTGTTATAGATTAAATAAGCCTTCCATTACACAGAGAGGCTGACGTGTAATTTCTTCTTGGCTTGACCAAGATGAGCCATTACAGATTTGTGTGATTTTAACTACTAGCACAGCTGAAGCTTGCAAGAATCATTCAACAGAACAACCTGCTGAAACAGTTTCAATTTCTCTCCCTTGCAGCAACACACCATTTTTGTTTAGGAAAAAAATAACTAAGCTGGCCTAAAGGAAAATACTACTATAGATTGCAACTGACAATAATAAATATATTTCAGTTTAGAAAGAAAAAATAACCAGGAGATGAGCCCAGACTAAAATCCTGTGATACTGTGGCTTTTGGGGGCATTCTAAATCCAAACTCACATCCAAGATTTGTGATACTAAATAAAAAAGATGTATCTATTGAAACTTCAGTAACTCTCATTCAAGTCTACTAGCCTCTACTGTTGAGGATACAGGTGATAAGATATAGACTCTCATACCGCTGAATTCTGCCAGTAAATGACTCATGATGACTGATAGATTTTTCTGCTATCCACTGGGCTTCTTATGAAACAGTTAGCTCTGCCCATCTTCCTATGGCTAAATGACATCACTATCAATATCCAGGAAAAATTTGGTGTCCAACACCAGGAAACTGAGTAGCAAATACTTTTTTTTTGTTATGATGACTTAAAAAACCAAACAGTTTATAAAATTAGCCCGTGCAATGGCCTGGAGAAGAATGTTGTTTCATAGAGCCCATGCTAGCCAAACTTCTAGAGAAACTGGGACCTTCACTGCTCTTCCAATGTCCTATAAAAGTTAAATCACTGAGCACCACTAAATAGGGGATTTGTAGCAATCTACCTGAGGTAACTCCCAGGAAAATGGTGAATTTCTATGATGCTGTCCAACATCAGTTTGGCATAAGCAAGATAAAGTACTGTTAACAACCTGAAGATGTACATAAATATTAATAATCCAGTGGTATTTTACATACACAGAACAGCTATGTAGGGCAAAATCAAAGCAAACTCATTAAACCTTCTTTATTCAGGCATTTCAGTTGAAAGGTTTATATCCGGGCAATCTAGACCACACAGTAGAATCAAATTAATTACTTAATATTACTTCTTAGTAAGCATTTTGAAGTTGCATATTTTCATGGTATACTATAGAAGGTTTAAATTGAGAGTAGTCTATTTTACAATAATACAAAGGAAATGCACCACATTTGAGGAAAGCTTAACCAGAGATAAGTAGCTTTGTGATGGGCTTTGTGACGCTGGCAAATCAAGTGCCAGCTCATGCCAAGGTCCTCAGGCTTCACTTGAATACTGACAAATGCAAATCTGGAATCAGTCTGGTTCACCTGTGTTAGTATTGTTAAAATTGATATTAGAAGTATAAAAATGTGATTCGTGTTTAGACTTTATTGAGTGCTTGTGAGTTGCTGCATGCATTAATCTCACTTATAACATCTGTGTCCCATATTGTAAAGTCATTTTAAATGTTTGTCTTATAAGCCTCTGTGACTCTGTAAATCACCAGACAGGACAGAGACATTAATTAGTGTAAAGTGCTGATCTCATACAGAAGATGTCATGTCCTGCCCCACAAGGAAGGCCCATCGACACCAGATGAACTATTGTGGAACATCAAAGAGGACAAAAAACTTTGTTGATTGCTCCCCCACCACAATGAAGAGGAGTGATGCAAATGAATTTTTTCCATCAGCTGAGTTTGCAGCTCAAAGTACAAGGGAGGAAGGGAATAAAAAGCCCTAACAAGGAGGAACTGTATCTTTATGTGGCTTGGACTCTGTGGGGCAAGGATTACTAAGCACAAGAAAAAAGATCCCCAATGCTTAACCTAGGTTAGTTCTAAAGGACATATAGATCTTGCTTATTATAGAAGTTTCTATTATTTTTGAAACTTAAGATTGGAATTCATTTGTGGGTATATATGTTTACCTGCTTTACCCTTGTAAATAACTGTCTTTTCCTTTTCCAATGTAATAAATCTTTAGATAGATATTATTGGATTGGCTACAAATTTTGTCTTTGGTATGAGATCTAAAATGCAATTGACCTGAGTTAAGTGACTAGTCCTTTAGGATTGGGAGTAACCTGCATATTGCTGTGATCTTTGGTGTAAGGGACTATCCATCACAAAGGTAAGCTCACCTGGGTGGCAAGACAGATTGGAGTACCCAAGGGGACTGTTTGTGACTCCATGTTTATGGTATTATAGGACCCGAGGAATTTACATTTGATAATTGGTTGGTGAAATCTAAATACAGAACTCACAGCCAATTTGAGGTGTTTGACCTGGTTCTTAACAGTCTACCCTGAGGTTGGTACTCATGCTCTTGAGTCACTGCAGGACAGCTTGACAACATCTACATTTGATTTAGATTCTTTTATAGAGCAGTCAAAAGTAGGTCCATCATCTGCTGCATGGGGGTTTACCATATCACCTAATATCTTAATTCAGTCACTAAAGCTCAGCCATGAAAGATATTACTGAAGAGTAGCTGAATCTACAGCACAAAATAAAAAGAGCTAAAATAGAATGGATTAGTGGGTGGGAAAAAAAACTATAGGACCTAATTCTGGATCCAGATTTGTGTATGCTTTGCTCCCTGTTGAAATCAGTGGGCAAAACTTGCATCCATGGGCAAAACTTGCATCCATGGCACAGAGAACCAAGCCTGCCATAGCATAGAGGAGATCAACACTATCATAAACAAACAGTATACAGATATGAAAAATCACTTCTACATTATTGTCCTTCCAAATGTCCCCAGAGAGCTTTTCCTCATACTGTCAAACATTAAAGACTTTTGTCTGAAAGTGTGGAACTTGCTTTGTATTTCCCTAGTAAAGGAATATCACATCTTTCACTACCACAACCTTCTGTAACCCTGCTGTCCTCCTCACTCCCACACCCCCACACACAGACACTCTTTAATTGTATCACTGTTAGGCTGACCTCCAACCCTGACTAAAATGAGGACAAGGCTAGTTTTGTGTTTCAGGGAATAACAATTTATGAGCAATTAAAAATGAACAGACACAAAGCATTCATCACAGTCTCAGCTAGACAGGCAGCTGAGGTCAAAGGAGTTCCAGCTATTAAGTGGGCACAATATATTTTTATTTCTATTTTTACTAAGGAGGGAAACGGATTAGTTAAAAATTATGGCATGCTGCCTCCAGTTCAAATAGGTACACTTCGTCTTTCAGGAACTGTCCGTGGTTGGGCAGATATGTTATGCCAGCACTCTCTTACCATCGACCCTCACAGTATCAATTGGAAGAAATTCTGAACACACTATTGGAAAATTCAAGCACAATTTTGTTTAAATGGGATGCAATCAAACAGTTAGCTAGCTTGGCACTTTGCAGCTAGTGGTTACCATACAGTATATACTTCTCCCTCACCCTCCTGACAAAAATGATGGTAGGATTTAATGCATTTTTTCCTCTTTTGTACATTTCAAATTAATTTGGGATACATGAAAGTCTCATACCTTTTATTTTCTTGACTGAACAATGACATTTTCCATGAATGTTGAGATTAATAATCTTGCATGTTGAGTAGTAGCCTATGTTAAACATCACTGGGATATTGAAAACAGACTTTCAGTATAATGCAGGATGGTATTTGTTTGTTTTTTAAAGATAGACCATGTACCTTACAAACCTGACACTGAGATACTGATTTAATGTTTGGTGGCTCAGCCTGGCATGAGCAAAAGTATTGGTGAAGCATCTATTTGCTGTAAATCTGGCTCAATATTATTTTGCAACATGTCAAATTTGCAATATGAAAACAAAATAAGGGCTCACAATGGCTTGAGTTGTCATTCTAAAAAGACTAGACTTGTTTGTTTAACCAAAGCACCCCATCTCAATACCAACAATAATAAAAAGGATTATGATCTTACTGATTATTCTACTAGAGCTGTTAAAGAATATATACATGTATATGTACAATGCTTGTGGGATTACTGCAATTGAAAGTGCACTTATGGACACAAGGACATTTCTACCCTTCCTTAGTAATTTTCTATTAGAAGGGAAAATGTAGTTTTTAAAATGTATTTCATTTGCATCTGAATTACATCACTGTACAAGTGGACAAATAATGCAAAGTACCAGTAGGTGACTAAGATCACTGAGCTCTATCTGTCAACTGAACTGAGACTATAGTTTATTCAGTAAGGGATTCTTTCAAATAAAGCAAAGAGATTTATGTCAAGTGTGGCATCTTTTTTTCTGGATTAAACCAAATGATCAGCCAAGAGGGTTTGTATTGATTGGACAGTTGAATGTGGTGCATCTGTTAGGTAGGAGTTTCTTTTTGCCAGTGTTGAAAGTCAGTAAATAGCTCCCACAGAAAAAAGATAAAGATACAAGCTCAGAGGCTTTTAGCCACTGCTTGGTGACTGGAAAAAACAGGATTTACTAAAAAGGCATAATTGAAGAATTAGTAGATTGTATCACAAGGATATTTCATTCTCTAACTATACATAGCATTCTTCATCAGCTATTGTTGATATTAGGTTAGACTTACTTGAGAGTAAACATAACAGCGAGGTGATTAAACTATTTAAAATATGCTAACTATACATCATCCAAATCTGCCTTCACAATAGAAGATACAATTCTATATGCTAATCCTAAATCACCCTCAGACATGCATGCAAAACTGCTACAGGAGTTGCTTGGTTGTGTCTGAGGACAGTAATGAATGGCCAAATCATCTGTTAAGTGTCAACAATATGCTTAGGACTTTATGATACAAATTACAGACAATTTTTTGTTAAACAGTTTACAATCTACATGCGACAAACAGTAGACAGAACCCAATGGCAAAAGAAATAATCGTGTGTGTGGTGTGTGTGTGTATAGTATTGTCTATTATTAATATTTGGTAATATATTATGGTATAATATTATCTATTATTAATATTATATATCTAATATTATTATATGGACTCATTTTTTGTTGACAACACAGAAAAAGTAAGTCTTTAGGCAGGGTTTCACTGAAGAGAAAGTAGAGACTTTGTGAACTGGAATTGGGAAATCATTTCATGCATGAATGTAGGAGAAGGCATGGAAATAGCTGTGGGACTAGCAAATGTGTAGAGCATACAGGCTGACCTCATTGGTGTAATGGAATGGTAGAGCTGGTATAGTTAAAGAACATGTCCAAGATGTAGGCTGGGTGAGTTATATAAAACCTTGAAACACCATTGCCCAATAAAGGGGGTACTGTACTGGGAGTCAGAAAAACATGGTTCTATTCCTAGTTCTGAGTTTCTGTTGAAGGCCAGCGAACAAAAACCTGGCAATAGGAGCAGCAGAGTAGAAAAGGACTGAGTGTGTGATTGGCAGTGGCCCTACAGCTCTCCATGACTGGAAAGAGATGGATGTGACTCTCCTCTGAGAGGTTTGGTGTCTCCTGGAGAAAATCTCTGATCTATTTATTCATACTAAACTCATCATCATGGAATGTGAGGTTACAGTGTAATAGTTAAAGCATCACCACACATTTTTGGATTAATTCAGATATTATGTTTCTTTTATTCTGGATTAATTCTCATTTAATTGAGTTAATAAATTCAATCAAAGGTTAACCTTTTGTCTGCAAAATGAGAAATCAAGTCTCAATAGCATCTTGATAAATGATAAGAATCTTAAATAGGGATCCATAAATTATACACACACATATTTACAAATACATCCACACACAAAATGCATACCCCAAAAGTGACCATTTTCTAGTAAATGGAGCACAGAACATCTGATGGTCTTGTGTTGCTTGGAACTCTGGGGTAGGTTCTTCCACAATGGCCACATTTTTGTCCGACCGCTACTATCGGTCTCTATTGGCATGTCTGTACTTGATTTTTTTTTACCTTGAGTTATTGGCAGTTAACTGGGGACATTTAACACATATGTAAAGGCCAGTCTGGTGACTCCCCACACATTTGTTCCAGGCTACTAATATCTGTGGTTTAATCTAAAGATAAGCAAAACCTCAACTTTTCATACTTCACCATTGGTTATGTGAATTTCAAATCTGCGAATTTTTGAACCATTAAAATATTTGTGAAAATTACATATACAAAAAGCTGTGGTCTGCATGTAAAAATCCTCATCCACCCTCTCCTAGTAGAGTCCCTTTCAGTTTCGTAATTCTTATGTCTTTGGTCTACGCTTCCATACTAATTTGGATCTGTAACAATACTGGTCCTGAGCATTCACCTGAACCTAGGGAGCAAATCATTCTGCGGATAGGGTTTAGGAATAAGAAATCTCCACACTGACTTCAGTGGGAACTGCTGGGGGTTGAGCACTTGTGAAAATCACAGCACTTATTTAGGTACCGAAATATACATTTATGAGCCTAATCTGAGGCACCTGTTTTTGTAAAACTTGGTCTAAACCAGGGGTGGGCAATCTTTTTGGCCCGAGGGCCACATCTGCGTGGGGAAATTGCATGCAGGGCCATGAATGTAGGGCTGGGGCTAGGGGTTGGAGTATGGGAGGGAGTGCGGGGTGTGAGGGGGATGCGGTGTGCAGGAAGAGGCTCAGGGCAGGGGATTGGGGTTCAGGAGGGATGCAGCATGGGCTCAAGACGGGGGGTTGGGGTGTGCAGGAGGAGTTCGGGGTGTGGGCTCAGGCCCAGCGCCACTTACCTTGAGCGGTTCCAGGATGGCAGCGGCACGCAGTGGGGCTAAGGCAGGCTTCCTGCCTGCCTTGGTCCCGCGCCGCTTTTGGAAGTGGCCAACACCAAGTCCCTGCAGCCCCTGGGAGGGGGGAGCAGAGGGCTCCGCGTGCTGCCCTCGCCTGCGGGACCTCCCCCGAAGCTCCCATTCCTGGCCAATGGGAGCTGTGGGGGGTGGTGCCTGCAGGTGAGGGCAGTGTGCAGAGTCCTCTGCCCCCCCCCCCACAGGGGCCGCAGGGACGTGGTGCCAGCTGCTTCCAGGAGTGGTGTCGGGCCAAGGCAGGCAGGGGACCTGCCTTAGCCCCATGGCGCCATGGGGGTAGCAATCCCACGGGCCGTATTCAAAGCCCTGACGAGCCAGATCCAGCCCGCGGGCTGTAGTTTGCCCACCCTGGTCTAAAACCTTTAAGGCAGAGCTCCTTTTAAGTGTCAGTTCCTGGTTCTTCCCTACCACTCTCTTGATACTTAAGACCACTACTACAAAAGGGTCTTGATCACTTTGGTGCTGCCTGATGTTCCAGACTCACTGAGCACAATACCCTCAAAATGTTTTCATGTGTCTCAGACAACGTACGTCAATATTCCAAAAGCTGCAGTGAAGGCCAACAGTGAATGGGTAAAACAGTGCCCTTTTCAGAGTCTCCTTTCTCAGGACCCTAGAAATGAGATCACAATGCCATCGCTCATGTTGAACATTACTGAATAGTTTCAGAAGCCAGTTAATTTGCCGCACTTAACATAGTTTAGATTTTTCCGTAGCTTGGAGTAGTGGGAATTTTGTAGTAGATTGTTATTTTATGTTAAAGCTCAAACTTCATAAAAAAATGAATGTGAAATGGCAGCAAACTTGGAAGTGTAAATATGAGAGCTTGCAGGATGGGGGGGGGGAGGTTGTTTCCCAGAATTTGATTACTGGCAGACAGCTCCCTGAATCTCTAATATTCTACTAATTAAATTTGTTCTAGAGTTTAGACTGCACTCTTTTCTATTTTCCCTCTCCTTTCTTTCTGTCTTTATTTTTTGTAAACCTCACACAGATCCACCTGAGTTTGGCAGGGGAAAAAAATCATCTCTGGGATTTTGTGAAGCTTTCCGATAAATCCTCTTCCTTAATTTGTTTTCTTCAAATTGCTTAGTACAGAGTGTACTGGAAAAAAAAAATCAATGCTAAGAACAGCATCATATGGAGAAGCTTTAATTGTTCAAGTAAAATGACTAATTCTCACACAGACATAATCACAAATGAAATAATCTTGTTTGCACATGTTGTCTAATTCATTTAGTATTTCTAATGAACAAATTTAAAAAACTTAAGAATCTCAAAATATAAGACAGCCTCAGTGAACGCTGTTAAATCATAATGCAATCAACAGGCATTCTTCATGCCAGGACTGTTTGAAATGCTGTTTGAAAATGCTCTAGAATTTATATCCATTTGGTAGATATATATTCCTATAAAAATAGATCCAGCATCTGCTATCAGTTGCCTCCTGCATGTTGGATGTGTGACAGAAAAAAGTTGCACCCACTAAGCAAGGCCAAAAAACAAGACACCTTCAGCAGTTGCAGAATTAGGCAGGATTAAAAGTGCTCATGGCAACTATGACCCTAATCCTGCAATTAGTTCCCCCCAGGTGGGCTTCTGTGCCTATGTGGAGCCCCAATGACTGGGTTCTACCTGTACAGAGCAAGTTCCATAATCAGGGCCTATATCTTTACTTCTCATATATTGCAAATATCTATGCTGGGCCATCCTCCTTCCCAGCCTTCCCTTACTGTCAGTGGAGGACCATGCTGCCCCAAATTTTTAAAGCTACCCTCTCTGTGTCACCTCAAGAAAAGAACTTAATGTCTATTGGCCACCTAAATAAGGTTGCCAACTTTGTAATCACACAAAACTGAACACCCTAGCTCTGCCCCTTCCCCGAGGCCCCACCTCCACTCATTATATTTGCCCTCCCTCAGTGGCTTACTCTCCCCCATCCTCATTCACTTTCAGTGGGCTGGGACGGGGGATGGGATGCGGGAGGGGGGTAAGTGCTCTAACGGGGGGTGTGGGCTCCAGAGTGAGGCCAAAAATGAGGGGTTCAGGGTGCGGGAGGGGGCTGTAGGTTGGAGGAGAGCTCAGGGCTGGAGCAGGAGATTGGGGCTCGGGGTTGTGGCACGGGCTTATCTCAGGTGGCTCCTGGTCAGTGGCACAGCGGGGCTAAGGTAGGCTCCCTGCCTGTCCTGGCACCATGCTGCGCCCTGAAGGCAGCCAGCAGCAGGTCCGGCTCCTGGGGGCGGGGGGGCTGGGAGGGGGTAGAAGGCTCCACATGCTGCTCTCGCTTGCAGGCACCGCCCCCCCCCAGCTCCCATTGGCTGCAGTTCCTGGCGAATGGGAGTGTGGAGCTGGTGCTCTGGGCAGGGGCAGTGCACGGAGCCCTGTATCCCCCCATCTAGGAGCCGGACCTACTGGCCGCTTCCAGGGGTGCAGCACAATGCCAGGATAGGTAGGGACTAGTCTGCCTTAGCCCTGCAGTACTGCCAACCGGACTTTTAACGGCCTGGTCGGCGGTGCTGACTGGAGCCACCAGGGTCCCTTTTCAACCAGGCTATCCGGTCAAAAACTGGACACATGGCAACCCTGTCACATAAAAGTTGCTGAAGCTAGCCAGGGCCTGATCTCTATCACTAGTATGGATTATTATGTATATTATAAAACAAAACAACCTTTTATGGTTCCTTTTAAGGAAAAAATTAAGTTTATTAATTTGGATTGATATTGTGCTATGTCCTTCAATTTGTATTAATAATTTAATTTGCCTAATGTGTAGGGTGATCAGATAGTAAATGAGAAAAATTGGGACACTTTTTTGGGAAGAGAAGGGTGGTAAAGTTGCACATATCAGACAAAAAATATGAGGACGTCTGGTCACCCTGGGAGCTTAAATTCAGCCAGAGTGGTCTGGAGTGGAGCGCCGGTAAATATTTTCAAACCAGTGGGAGCCCTGGTGCCACCAGTGGGGCAGAAGCCCCGAGCCCTGGCACCTCCCATGGGGTTAAAGTCCCAAGCCTGGGCATCTCCCATTGGCTCCAGACTGCCCCTCCTCCCCCACCACAGGGCTGAAGCCCAGAGCTGCAGTGCTTTTTTCTCCCCCCATGGGACTGAAGCCCCTGAATCCCTCCCCCACCCTACAGCTGAAGCCTGGAGTCCCCAATGGGGGAGGGTTCTGGAGGGCTCTGGGATATAAATTCTCAGAGACTAAGCCCTGGTTGCTCTACTTATGTGAGCAAGCAGCTTTCTAACATTTTATTTTCAAACAGGATTTTTAATAGATATAGTATCTTACTTACAAAGGCAAATGCCTGGAGGGTCTTTTTCTACCCTATGAAAGATTAAATATCTGAGCTTTATGATAACAGTGACTACCATATGTATACAGTATCTTGTACTCTTCCCCCTTACCCCCATAATTAGAATTCCTCCTGAAAACATTTATTTTCCCAACCCTACTAATGTCAGTCCACCCCAAATATAAGTTATACCTTAAAAACCACAAAAACACACACACAGAAAGCCTATGACAATCTTCATCTGGTCATCCGGGCCCTGATTCAGCAATGCATTCAAGCATTAAAATTATTGGGAATTAAGCGTGTTCTTAAGCTTAAGCATATGCTTTTTTGAATAGGGGTGCCAGAGATGTCCATACCTATAATTTTCTAGCTTTCACACAACAAACTCACTCGGGTAGGGAGTGAAGTGGGTTGGAACATTTTTGTCTGAATAAAGTTTCATTGAAGTCAAAATGTTTTGCAGAGACACATCGATTTTAACAAAGCTCTGGTTGGGAAGGTTTGAAGAGAGAAAGAAGGCCTCCAAAGTCAGTGCCCTGGCCACCAGGCTACCCTCACCTACACCCATGACACCAACCAAGTCTGAAAAACTCAGATTTGGACACTATCCCATTTCTGTGGGACTTCTGAAAGGTGTCATGACCGGGACGTGGGCAGTCCGACATAGTGGTTGGAACAGGAGTTAGAAGCCAGGCCAGGTAGACCCTAGGCAGTCAGGGTCTGAGACAGGCCAGTGGGCAAAGCAAAACTCAGATTTCAGGAGGCAGACAGTGTGAAGTTACTATGAGATCATAGTCAGGCAGTAGGAACAGGTAGTGCAAGGGAGGCAGTCATAAGCGGGGGAATCTGGTGGCATGGACAACTTCTTGTTACTGTGCTTGGTTTAAATAAGAACTGGGAACCAATATGGTCCTCCAACATTCACAGATCAAATCCCAGGACTGGAGTCCTCTGTCAGAGTTCAGCTTCTATGCTTGAGGGTCACTGGGTGGCAGGTCGGCACTACCTAGTGTCTAAGATTCCTGTGGAGCAGGCTTCAAGACCCATGGTCCTAGACAAAAGGTTTTGATTTTGTTCCAGAGAGGAACAAATACAAAATTCGAAATCTCAAATGTCTCCTGAAAATGGAATTGTCACCCTGCAGTCAGCTGTAGTAGGGCGTGAGGGACCATGTTTTCCTCTGTGATTCACACAGCACCAAGCATTTAGAAAAGCAGTGAGAGAGTGAGGACGATTCTCATTGTCTACAATAAAAATAGCACCACCTAGTCTTCCATTTCCTGGGTTGGAAGTCTGCTGCCCAAACCTTTAAAGCAGCTCTTTATTCTTAGAGGCCCCAATCCATCAAAGTTAACTTTACGCACAGGAGTAGTCCCACTGAAATCAATAGTTATATCTTCACTGCAGCTGGGAACGAGCCTCGCAGACTCGGTAGGCAGGGCTCAAACGGGTGTTGATGGCAGTGTTGTAGCTTGGGGGAGAACCTAGGCTCTCAAGCCTACCCGACCCTTTAGGTCTGAGCTTGAATGGCTAGCCCAAGTCTCCGCAGAGCCGCAAAGTCCACTCTGAAAAAAGAAAAGGAGTATTTGTGGCACCTTAGAGACTAACAAATGTATTTGGCATAAGCTTTCGTGAGCTACAGCTCCACTTCATCGGATGCATTCAGTGGACAATACAGTGGGGAGATGATTTATATACACAGAGAACATGAAACAATGGGTGTTACCATACACACTGTAAGGAGAGTGATCACTTAAGATGAGCTATTACCAGTGGGGGGTGGGGGGGGGAAGAAAAACTTTTGTAGTGATAAACAAGGTGGGCCATTTTCAGCTGTTGACAAGAACATCTGAGGAACAGTTGGGGGGTGAAGGGGGAAATAACATGGGGAAATAGTTTTACTTTGTGTAATGACCACTCCCAGTCTCTATTCAAGCCTAAGTTAATTGTATTCAGTTTGCAAATTAATTCCAATTCAACAGTCTCTCGTTGGAGTCTGTTTTTGAAGTTTTTTTGTTGAAGAATAGCCACCCTTAGGTCTGTAATCAAGTGACCAGAGAGATTTAAGTGTTCTCCGACTGGTTTTTGACTGTTATAATTCTTGATGTCTGATTTGTGTCCATTTATTCTTTTACGTAGAGACTGTCCAGTTTGACCAATGTACATGGCAGAGGGGCATTGCTGGCACATGATGGCATATATCACATTGGTAGATGCGCAGGTGAACGAGCCTCTGATAGTGTGGCTGATGTGATTAGGCCCTATGATGGTATCCCCTGAAAAGATATGTGGACACAGCTGGCAACAGACTTTGTTGCAAGGATAGGTTCCTGGGTTAGTGTTCTGTTGTGTGGTGTGTGGTTGCTGGTGACTATTTGCTTCAGGTTGGGGGGCTGTCTGTAAGCAAGGACTGGCTTGTCTCCCAAGATCTGTGAGAGTGATGGGTCGTCCTTCAGGATAGGTTGTAGATCCTTGATGATGCATTGGAGAGGTTTTAGTTGGGGGCTGAAGGTGATGGCTAGTGGCGTTCTGTTATTTTCTTTGTTGGGCCTGTCCTGTAGTAGGTGACTTCTGGGTACTCTTCTGACTCCGTCAATCTGTTTCTTCACTTCAGCAGGTGGGTATTGTAGTTGTAAGAATGCATGATACAACACTTCAGTCTCTCTGGTCACTCGATTACAGACCTAAGAATGGCTATTCTTCAACAAAAAAACTTCAAAAACAGACTCCTATGAGAGACTGCTGAATTGGAATTAATTTGCAAACTGGATACAATTAACTTAGGCTTGAATAGAGACTGGGAGTGGATGGGTCATTACACAAAGTAAAACTATTTCCCCATGTTATTTCCCCACCCCACCCCCCACTGTTCCTCAGACTTTCTTATCAACAGCTGGAAATGGCCCACCTTGATTATCATTACAAAAGGTTTTCTCCCCCCCCCAAGCCACTGGTAGTAGCTCATCTTAAGTGATCACTCTCCTTATAGTGTGTATGATAACACCCATTGTTTCATGTTCTCTGTGTATATAAATCATCTCCCCACTGTATTTTTCACTGAATGCATCTGATGAAGTGAGCTGTAGCTCATGAAAGCTTATGCTCAAATAAATTTGTTAGTCTCTAAGGTGCCACAAGTCCTCCTTTTCTTTTTGCGAATTCAGACTAACACGGCTACTATTCTGAAATGTCCACTCTGCTATTTTTAGCATGCTAGCAGGAGTCTGTCTTCCTGGGCTGGAAGGCTTGTTCCCAGCTGGGGTGTAGATATACCCAACAAGGCTACTTTCACACTTGTAGTTAAAGACTTGCTTAAGTGAATCACTGGATTAGGATGGAACTCTCCCATCAGGAGCAGCGATACAAAGAATAAGAGCAAACTGTAATACTGGCTGTAAAAATTAGTGCTTTTGCTCTAAGGCTAGTAAAAAGTATTTTTAATAGCTGCATCTGGACTGAGGTTTTTTAGAAATAAAAAGGGATACCAAAATGTACAACACCATGATTCCTCTGGGACAAGATAACTGCAGTCAAACCAACTGCTTCCCATATCATAGTTTTGAATTATCTTCCATTTACACCTATTGTAAAAAACATCCTTTATAAAAGGGGTAACATAACATTTGAATTGCAACATTATACAGACAGTGCACAGAGATAATTAATATAATGTGATCATTCTAACCATTTTCTTTATTGCACATAAAAGGTGCTTCCACTTAAACGCTCCAATAAACTGAGTGTAGTTGACAAATGTACGCTTAATTTTTTCTTTAATACATTTGTTTCCCCTTTTCTTGCCTGTAATGTCTAACTCCCTCCTTCCCCACAATAAAACAAACCATATCAAGGAACAAATTGAGCCACATTAATCGTATGCTAGACATAGTGCAATGTAATGCAGTCACGAAAACTAAAGTCAGTACATTTCCCCTTTTGCAATGAGAACAATGCTCCATAAGTTCACAGTGCAGAAGACAATTAAAATCCTTTTGCATTTTACTAAATTTTGAAATTTGTTAACTGTCATGACTGTACATGATATCTCCCCACAGCATACTTTTCATTGCATCATCACTGACCTTCAAGACTGTTGCAGCAGCCTTTCAATTACAAAATCTCTTTTGTCTATGTGTCCAGCCTGTCCACTAAAGCCATTTCCTAGTTGCTATGAAAGAAAATTGCACTGGTTCTCTTTGTTTTGTTTGAGATTCACAATTTGATCAAAAGAGATTAAATAAATCAGCAAGCAATAATATATAGCCATTAACACAACTTTTCTGCTCAAGGGGTTTGGCAGCCTTTATCTGCTGGCTTAAACGCAAACAATTGCAGGCTTCCAAACTAATTATGAAGCAGAACAGTACATGACTTATGAAATTTGGCAGCCATCACTAAAAAAAAAAAAGAAAGGAAAGAAGAAAAGTTCAGATCTAGCCATTATGTCAATGTCTTGAAAGTTCCACAGAACAGAAATAATATACTATTGGTGAAGCCTTTCAGCAACCCTGAACATCATGCCTTCTAATTTGTACTTTTTGTTCATTTGTCATGCATCATAAGTAAGTTTATGGGAAGTGATATTAAGGGTTATAAGGCAACAGAATGTCACCTGTACAGTTTTGCAGTGTTGTTGTAGCCTTGTAGCTTCGCTCGTTCCAGGATAGTAGACAGGCAAGCTGAGTTAGGTAATATCTTTTACTGGACCAACTTCGGTTGAAGAAAGAGATAAGCGTCCCCCTTATACACTGAGCTCTTCTTTTTCTTCCTTTTCCAGGTGTGATGAAGATGGGAATTTGCTGGTGTCATTCTGCAATATGATTCAGGAGTGGCTAACCAAGAGCACTCGTATAACTCAGCTGGGAGTAATATATATGCTAGAGGCTGTGTGTGAACATGCCAGGAGTGATTATTCTCACAGTAAAAGGCATCCCAGTTGGAGAATTTAGGGGACAGAGCTGTACAAACAGTCAAAATTGTACCCTGGGGAATGTCACACATGTACCCAAAGGACATAGAAACCCCAACTGGATCAAAGCACTTCTTTGCTACCATTTAGTCCTCAAGGAAATTGGGAAAAGGGAGGGGGAACTGCTCTGTATAATACTGCCAACCATAAATGTACAAAATTCATAAGTCAAGCCCCAAAATCATGACATTGACTTCAAAATTAAGATTTTTAAATATAATATTTGGGGGTTCTTTTTGCCTTCTGGTTTTTGAACTTTTAGGCCTTACTTTGATAAACTTTTTTCCACATCTCAGAGGGCTAGAAAATTACTTTTTAAAAAAATGAAAGCTGAGAGCCTCATGTAATCACATCCCTGAGATCTGGCATTTTAAAGAACATAAGAAGACTGGCCTTAACTGGATCAGACCAATGGACCATCTATCCCAGTATCCTGTCTTTTGACAGCGGTCAGATGCTTCAGACAGAACAAACAGAACAGGACAATTTTGAGTGATCCGTGCCCTGTCATCCACTCATGGTTTCTGGTCCTTGGAGGTTTAGAGACACCCAGAACATGGGATTGCATCCCTGACCATCTTGGCTAATAGCCATTACTCTACCTATCCACCAAGAACATATCTAATTTTTTTTTGAATCCAGTTATGCTTTTAACCTTCACAACAACCCCTAATAATGAGTTCCACAGGTTGACTGTGCATTGTGTGAAGAAGTACTTCCTTATGTTTGTTTTAAACCTACTTCCTATTAATTTCATTGGGTGATCCCCGGTTCCTGTCTCATGTGAAGGAGAAAATAACAGTTCCGTATTCACTTTCTCCACACCTTTCATGATTTTATACATTTCTAATATATCCTGTTAGTCGTCTCTTTTCCAGGCTGAACAGTCCGTCTTTTAAATCTGTTCTCGTACAGAAGCTGTTCCACACCCCATATCATTTTTGTTGTTTTTTTCTGTACCTTTTCCAATTCTAAAATATCTTTTTTGACATTCAGAGATCAGAACTGCATGCCATATTCAAGGTATGGGCATACCATGGATTTATATAGTGGCATTATGATATTTTCTGTCTTATCGTCTATCCCTTTCCTAATGATTGATACCATTCTGTTAGCCTTTTTGACTTCCTCTGCACATTGAGAGATAACTATCTAACTAGTTTTCAGAGAATTATCCACGATAACTGCAGATTATCTTTCTTGAGTGATAACAGCTAATTTAGAACCCATCATTTTGTATGTATAGTCAGGCTTATTTTTTCCAATGTCCATTACTTTGCACTTATCAATATTGAATTTCATCTGCCATTTTGTTGCCCACTCAGTTTTGTGAGACCCTCTGTAACTCTCCATAGTCAGCTTTGGATTTAACTATCTTGAGTAATTTAGTATCATCCGCAAACATTGCCACCTCGCTGTTTACTCCCTTTTCCAGATCATTTATGAATATGTTGAACAGCATACGTCCCAGTACAGATTCTTCGGGGACACAACTATTTACCTCTCTCCATTATGAAAACTGATCACTTATTCCTACACTTTGTTTCCTATCTTTTAACCAGTTACTCATCCATGAGAGGACCCTCCCTATTATCCCATGATCGCTTACTTTGCTTAAGAGCCTTTGATAAGGGACCTTGTCAAAGTCTTTCTGAAAATTCAAGTACACTATATTCACTCGATCGCCCTTATCTACATGCTTATTGACTCCCAAAGAAGTCGTAATAGATTGGTGAAGCTTGACTTCCCCTTACAAAAGCCATGTTGACTTTTCCCAACAAATCTTGTTTGTCTATGTGTTCAATAATTCTGTTCTTTACTATAGTTTCAACCAATTTGCCCATATCAAAGTTTGGCCTGTAATTGCCGAGATCTCCTCTGGAGCCCTTTTTGAAAATCATTGTTACCTTAGTTACCTTCCAGTCATCAGGTGCAGAGGCTAATTTAAACAATAGGTTACAAACCACAGTTAGTAGTTCTGCAATTTCATATCTGAGTTCTTTCAGAACACTTGGGTGAATACCATCTGATCCTGGTGACTCATTACAACTAAATGAATCAATTTGATCAAAAACCTCCTCTACTGACACCTCACTCAGGGACAATTCCTCAGATTTGTCACCAAAAAGAATGGCTCAAGGGTGGGAATCTCCCTCACATCCTGTGCAATGAAGACCAATGAAAAGAATCCATTTAGCTTCTCCACAGCAGCCTTGTCTTTTTGACTGCTCCTTTAGCACCTTGATTGTCCAGTGGCAGGCTTCCTGCTTCTGATGTACTTAAATACATGTTGGTGTTCGTTTTTGTGTCTTTTACTAGTTGCTCTTAAAATTCTTTTTTGGCCTGACTAATTATAATTTCACACTTGACTTGTCAGAGTTTATGCTCCTTTTTATTTACCTTAGTAACATTTGACTTCCAATTTTGAAAGGATACCTTTTTGTCTGCCTGTAACTGCCTCTTTTACTCTGCTGTTTATCCATGGTGACATTGGTGTGTTTGTTTTTGTTTGTTTGTTCTTGTTGTTTTGGTCCTCTTACCATTTTGTTTTGATTTGGGGTAGACATTTAGGTTGAGTCTCTGTTATGGTAATGATAGTAGGCAGCACAGTCTGAGTAAAACTTACTCCTGGGCACAGGATCCACCCAAGGCCTGTTTACCACTCAAGTCCCATTTATACCTGCTATTAAAGGCTTAAATTGTATAGGCTTTGTGCTGAGCCTCTGCTCTGCGGAGAATTTCATTCTAAATATATTCCCACAGAATGTTCTGAAAATAAAGTTAAATTCCCCCCTCTCATCCCACAAGAGGAATTAAGGTTTTTAAAGGGTTATAGTATTGTTTGTAAAGGCATACCCTAACTCCTAAACCTAGAAATATTAAAATTCAAATAATATTTCCATAAACATCATTCAACAAGTAAAATAGCTTTTTTTATGGCTATTGCTAAGGGAAAAAAAGATAAAATAAATCTGTATTAAAGCACTCTTTTTATCATTATTAATTAACATTATTTTACGTGAATTTAGTGGTTTTGAAAAGTTCTGAACTGACAGCTCTAGAAAATAAAGTCTTCAGAGTACTAACAGAAAAGGTTTGTCTTTAGCATGAGCTATGGAAATTCTCCAACATTGCCAAGCTCATAAACCACAGTCCTAACCCAGTGGAACCACCTTCAGGGGAGAAAATGTAGTTTAGTCTCCATGCTCAGACAGTATCTGACCTCTGCTGCCAACCAGGATGACAATTCATGCCAATTGTAATGGTGATTGTTGTGGTGCATCACTTGTGTTTATTAGGAACTGCTATGGATGCGGTATAGAAGGAAAAAGTCAGAACAATCACACCCATTGTGTGGTTATCTTTCACTGGTCCTCACTTTGCACCCAATTCTCAGCTGTGGCTCCAAGTAGCAGTTAATTTGCATTAGTGGCCACAAATGCTACAAAATAGTCGGCAAAACAATGATTTTTAAATCAATCCTTTTTTTATACATCTATCTCATTCCTCTCTAGAGAAAATCCACAGACACAAACTAAACTACTGATAATAGTGAATATAAAACCAAGCCAGGGTTAAGAAAAAAAAGACAACAACAACATTAACCTGATGACCAACAGTAATGATTCAGCAGTGGTGCTCCAATACCTTTTTGGGGGGGCAGGCTGCCACTGATTCTTTGCCGGAATGTGCCCACATGGTGTATATAAACATATAAATGTTTACTGCACTTTTAAATATCTAAGGAATCCCAGGGGAAGCCATCATTTTATAAGGCAGAGTTGATCCAGAATGTTACAAAATCTTTAAAGGAGACAATTATCTAAACATTGTGCTCTCTCCTGGAGACCTTACTTTGTGCTTTTTTTGTTTTGTGGCTTATCTTAAGTCATTCAGATAAAGTATATGGAACTTGGAAAAACATGACACTCAATAATCTAAGAGGACCAAACATTCCTTCTCCTCCCACTCTGCCTAGTCAACTCTTCTCCCTCTGATCAGCCTCCACTCTGCCTTACACTTTTCCTTACCATGTAAATATTGGGAAGCAGAGCCACAGTAAGACATAAGAGAGAGGGCAGGGAGTGTTATAGGAGTAAAAGGACAATTCCTAACAAAAGTAGAAACATAGGGATTGAGGACCTGGAGAAATGCAGGAGGCATATCCAAGCCTCAGTAAAGATATGTACATTCGGGGATGTGGATGGGAATGAGAAGATAAGCCATGACAGAGTTCTTAGGAATTCTAAAGCACTGAGGAACTTGAACCCTTGCATGCTATGATTAAGCTTTGTCCTATTTTATAGCTGAGGTTAAAGCAGGTCTACTCTTTCCCTACAGGTACAAATGTTTCCAGTCATAACAACTCCTCCAGCAGGTTGCCTCTAAATTAGGAGTTCTCCAGCTTTTTCATACTATGACTCACTTCATAGAAAATCTTGTCTTGCAATAGTCTGAGATGTAGCAAAGCACATAATACCAGGGTGTGTGGAGAATTGGGTAGTGGTTGGAAGAAAGGGCTGTAGCTCACGAAAGCTTATGCTCAGATAAATTTGTTAGGCTCTAAGGTGCCACAAGTACTCCTTTTCTTTTTGTGAATACAGACTAACACGGCTGCTACTCTGAAACCTTGCAATTGAGTGTCAGATTTTCACTGAGTATTCTTTTGAGATAGTTATGGAAGAGTGTAAGAGGCTTAGGTGTTTGAAATTGATTTGTGTACAAGTCATAAGATTTTTCAGAGAATCTGATATGGAAATTATTTCATGGATTATGTATAGCATTTCCTTACCTGGTCAGATTCTGTTGTATTCTGTAAATAGGCATACCTCGCTCTTATATAGCACTTTTCAGCAGTCAATCATAAAGCACATGACAAAGGAGGTCAGTATCATCATCCCCATTATACAGATAGGGAAACTGAGGCACTGAGCATGAAATGACTTGCCCAAGATCACCCAGAAGCAGAACTGGGCACAAAATTCAGGTCTCCTAAATCTTAGTCCAGTTCTCTGTCTGCTAAACCACACTGTCTTCCGGAGGTTTGTTAGGGTAAACATTTGGTTTAGAAAAAATTATGAACCCTACTATACAAGTTTCCCTTATACTGTAGGAATAAAGATTGTAACCAACATTTTTAAACTTGTGTGCATAATGGTAAGCTCCTGAATCCATATTTAGGCCCATAAATAGAAGTGGCCTGATTTTCAGATCTGTTCAGCACCTGTTGCTCCGACTGACTTCAGAGAGAGCAGACTCAAAGATCAGGCTCATTGTTTTAAAATAATGGAAGTCAAGATTGCATTTCTCAGTTCACAAATCGGAGGGCACTCATGGAACAGGCTTCACATGCCCCAGAAATGAATTGTAAAAAGAAGGGCAGAGAAGGTAAGGAGAAGGAAACCAAAACACAGAAGAGGAAAAAAGAGATAGACAATGAAAGGAATTGGAGAGGGCTTAAGAGCTTCTGGAAAGGAAAGAAAGTGAGCTAGAGACTGTGACTAGGAAAGAGAAAGGAAGAAGAGAGAGGTGCAAGGACAGAAAAGACAGGAGAAAAATGGATGGGCCATAGTGAAGACAAGGGGATGAAAGTGTTGAAGAAAATCCATCCTATCCAAAGCAGGGCTTCTCGTCAGTCATGGACACAAAGCATTTTTTGGGTTAGCCTCCAAGACAATTTAGCACTATTTCTTGGTGTTGGTTTTTTAACCCAGTCCCAGTCTCCCCACTAGATTCATAGATTCATAGATACTAAGGTCAGAAGGGACCATTCTGATCATCTAGTCCGACCTCCTGCACAGCGCAGGCCACAGAATCTCACCCACCCACTCCTATGAAAAACCTCACCTATGTCTGAGCTATTGAAGTCCCTAAATCATGGTTTATTCAAGGAGCAGAGAAGCCTCCCTCAAGTCAACCATGCCCCATGCTACAGAGGAAGGCGAAAAACCTCCAGAGCCTCTCCAATCTGCCCTGGAGGAAAATTCCTTCCCGACCCCAAATATGGCAATCAGCTAAACCCTGAGCATATGGGCAAGATTCACCAGCCAGATACTACAGAAAATTCTTTCCTGGGTAACTCAGATCCCATCCATCTGATATCCCATCTCAGGGGATTAGTCCTATTTACCCTGAATATTTAAAGATCAATTACTTACCAAAATCCCATTATCCCGTCATACCATCTCCTCCATAAACTTATCAAGTAGAATCTTAAAACCAGATAGATCTTTTGCCCCCACTGCTTCCCTTGGAAGGCTATTCCAAAACTTCACTCCTCTGATGGTTAAAAACCTTCGTCTGATTTCAAGTCTAAACTTCTTGGTGGCCAGTTTATACCCATTTGTTCTTGTGTCCACATTGGTGCTGAGCTTAAATAATTCCTCTCCCTCTCCTGTATTTATCCCTCTGATATATTTATAGAAAGCAATCATATCTCCCCTCAACCTTCTTTTAGTTAGGCTAAACAAACCAAGCTCCTTAAGTCTCCTTTCATAAGACAAGTTTTCCATTCCTCGGATCATCCTAGTAGCCCTTCTCTGTACCTGCTCCAGTTTGAATTCATCCTTTTTAAACATGGGAGACCAGAACTGCACACAGTATTCTAGGTGAGGTCTCACCAGTGTCTTGTATAATGGTACTAAAACCTCCTTATCCCTACTGGAAATGCCTCTCCTGATGCATCCCAAAACTGCATTAGCTTTTTTCACAGCCATATCACATTGACAGCTCATAGTCATCCGATGATCAACCAATACTCCAAGGTCCTTCTCCTCTTTTGTTACTTCTAATTGATGCGTCCCCAACTTATAACTAAAATTCTTGTTATTAATCCCTAAATGCATAACCATTGTGTCATTGTGTATAGTTCTCTGAAAACATCAATGTGCAGCGGCAGTCAAAAAAGTGAACAGAATGCTGGGAATAATTAAGAAAGGGATAGATAATAGGACAGAAAATATCATGTAGCCTCTATATAAATCCATGATACACCCACATCTTGAATATTGTGTGCAGATGTGGTCACCCCATCTCAAAAAAGATATACTGGAATTGGAAAAGGTTCAGAAAAGGGCAACAAAAATGATTAGAAGTATGGAACAGCTTCCATATGAGGAGAGATTAATAAGACTGGGACTTTTCAGCTTCGAAAAGAGACGGCAAAGGGGAGATATGATTGAAGTCTATAAAATCATGACTGGTGTAGAGAAAGTAGATAAGAAAGTGTTGTTTACTACTTCTCATAATACAAGAACTAGGGGGTCACCAAATGAAATTAATAGGCAGCAGGTTTAAAACAAATAAAAGGAAGTATTTCTTCACACAATGCACAGTCAACCTGTGGAACTCCTTGCCAGAGGATCTGGTGAAGGCCAAGATCATAACAGGGTTCAAAAAAGATCTAGATAAATTCATGAAGGATAGGTCCATATTAGCCAGGATGGGCAGGAATGGTGTCCCTAGCCTCTGTTTGCCAGAAGCTGGGAATGAGCGACAGAGGATGGATCACCTGTTCTGTTCATTCCCTCTGGGGCACCTGGCACTGGCCACTGTCGGAAAACAGGATACTGGGCTAGATGGACCTTTGGTCTGACCCATTAGGGCCATTCTTATGTTCTTATGAACTTTGGTGCCTCAAAGTCTGGCAAGACAGGTGTTCAGGGGGATCCTGCACATTGGCTGGCCCTTTGGGGAGTGGTCTTCCAACTCCAGGACTGTACATATGCAGAAAATTCAGCTCCCCTTTTGGGGTTACCTGGTGTTTCCCCCTCCCAGCACTGCCCCCTAGAGAGCTGTGATCTGTGCTGTCTGGGCTAGGTGTGTTTACCCTTTGATCAGATGCACCTTTTCCCAGCAGCTTTTCCATAAATGCACCCTTTCACCAGCCTGAGGGAAAACACCCCCTTCTCTGTCAGTTGGGTCATTTGTGTTCTCACAAACTACCACCTGGCAATTTCCTAGTCTCAACTCCTCTGCTGTCCCAGGCATTGGAGTTGCATCTTGATGTAAAGAGACACGGTTACTTTCCAAAAACTTATCAGAAATAAAATCCTGAAAAACAGGGACCTGGATTGGAGTACCTTCCATCACCCCTTTCTCTGTTGCTGAGAAGTCAGCTGTGTGACTGCTCCCCTCCAGGAAGTCCGTCACATGGTTCCCTCTCAAAACCTGGGTCATGAGCTGAGTGCCTGGGTGCACAGATGCTGACTCAGCCACGCTGTCCTGGGCATCCTCTCCCAAATGACCAATCAGGAAACATTCCTGTACCCCCACTATTCCTTCCCCAGTTTCCTCCTCTGGACCCCCTCCTAAGACACATTTCTCTGTGCTCCCTCGGAAGGGTTCTATCTCTTGTTCAGCTGAAAAACTCTGCCAGCTAACAACTGGGACAGTTTCCTTAATCACTGACAATGACAACATCTCTCCTGCCCCTGCACCTGAGGCATGTTGCCTTCTGCTGGAAAGGAGCTAGGCTTAGCCCCTCCCATACTTGGAAGCACCCTGCTTCCCTATGTTACAGAGTCACAGGAATCCTCACCCTCCTCAGTGGTTTTTGAGGTTCCCTGCCCCTTCTCTGGGACACATTTCTCTATGCTCCTTAGAGCCGGTTTTATCTCTGGTTTCAGAGTAGCAGCTGTGTTAGTCTGTATTCGCAAAAATAAAAGGAGTACTTGTGGCACCTTAGAGACTAACAAATTTATTAGAGCATAAGCTTTTGTGAGCTACAGCTCACTTCATCGGATGCATTTTATCTCTGGTTCAGCTGCGACCCGCTGGCAGCTAACAACCTGGACAGTTCTCTCTCTGGCAGGCACTACACCCCCATCCCTTCCTGATGTGGTGTTGCCTCCAGCTGCAGTGCAGGAGTTGATCTCAACTCCTTTAGATTTATTAGGAACTGGGGAAACTTTTGGGATGGGGGAGCCTATACAGGAAGGATGGTCTCCACCTAAACCAATGTGGATCCAGACTGCTGGCATTTAACATTAAAAAGGTTGCAGAGCAGTTTTTAAACTAAGAAATGGGGGAAAATCGATTGCTGCAGAGGCGCACGTGGATCAGACAGAGACTTCTCATAGAGGAGAGTCTATTGATAGAGATTCTCTAGGTTTTAGTCAGGAAGAGAGGATGGTAGAGGATAAAGTATGGGCCAGATCAGATGAGAAAATGCACATAAAGAATCTGACACATCAGAAAAGGGCAGACAAATAAACAGTGACACGTTTTTAAAGTGCTTGTACACAAATGCTAGAAATCTAAATAATAAGATGGGTGAACTAAAGTGCCTCCTGTTAAAGGAAGATATTGATATAATAGGCATCACAGAAACCTGGTGGAGTGAGGACAATCAATGGGACACAATCATTCCGGGGTACAAAATATATTGGAAGGACAGAACAGGTCATGTGGAGGGGTGGGCGGGCACAATATGTGAAAGAAAATGTAGAATCAAATGAAATAAAAATCTTAAATGAATCCACATGTTCCATAGAATTTCTATGGATAGTAATTCCATGCTCTAATAAGAATATAATAGTAGGGATCTATTATCGACTACCTGACCAGGACAGTGATAGTGATGATGAAATGCTAAAGGAGATTAGAGAGGCTATCATAATTAAGAACTCAATAATAGTGGGGGATTTCAATTATCCCCATATTGACTGGGTACATGTCACCTCAGGACGAAACGCAGAGACAAAATTTCTCGATACTTTAAATGACTGCTTCTTAGAGCAGCTGGTACAGGAACCCACAAGGAGAGAGGCAACTCTCGATCTAGTCCTGAGTGGAGCGCAGGATCTGGTCCAAGAGGTAACTATAACAGGACTGCTTGGAAATAGTGACCATAATATAATAACATTTAACATTCCTGTGGTCGGAAGAATACCTCAATAGCCCAACACTGTGACATTTAATTCCAGAAAGCGGAACTATGCAAAAATGAGGAGGTTAGTTGAAAAGAAATTAAAAGGTGAAATGCCTGCAAACTGCATGGACACTTTTTGAAGACACCATAATAGAGAATCAACTTAAATGTACACCCCAAACTAAAAAACACAATAAAAGAACTAAAAAAGAGCCACCGTGGTATAACTACCATGTAAAAGAAGTAGTGAGAGATAAAAAGGCATCTTTTAAAAAGTGGAAGTCAAATCCTAGTGAGGTAAATAGAAAGGAGCATAAACACTGCCAAATTAAATGTAAAAATGTAATAAGAAAAGCCAAAAAGGAGTTTGAAGAACAGCTAGCCAAAAGGTAATAACAAAATGTTTTTTAAGTACATCAGAAGCAGGAAGCCTGCTAAACAACCAGTGGGGCCCCTGGACGATCGAGATACAAAAGGAGCACTTAAAGACAGGGCTTTGGAGCGGAGCCCGCAGAGCAGCTCCGGAGCCGTGGAGCTGCAGGTTTTTGCCTGGAGCTGGAGTGGAGCCGGAGCACAGCTCCAAAGCCCTGCTTAAAGATGATAAAGTCATCGCAGAGAAACTAAATGAATTCTTTGCTTCAGTCTTCATGGCTGAGGATGTTAGGGAGATTCCCAAACCTGAGCTGTCTTTTGTAGGTGACAAATCTGAGGAATTGTCACAGATTGAAGTCTCACTAGAGGAGGTTTGGGAATTAATTGAGAAACTTAACAGTAATAAGTCACCGGAACCAGGCTGCATTCATCCAAGAGTTCTGAAAGAACTCAAATGTGAAATTGTGAAACTATTAACTATGGTTTGTAACCTGTCCTTTAAATCAGCTTCTGTACACAATGACTGGAAGATAGCTAGTGTAATGCCAATATTTAAGAAGGGCTCTAGAGGTGATCCTGGCACTTACAGACTGGTAAGTATAACATCAGTACTGGGCAAATCAGTTGAAACAATAGTAAAGAATAAAATTGTTAGACACATAGAAGAACACAAATTGTTGCGCAAAAGACAACATGGTTTCTATAAAGGGAGATCGTGTCTTACTAATCTATTAGAGTTCTTTGAGGGGTCAACAAACATGTAGACAAGGGGGATACAGTGGACATAGTGTACTTAGATTTCCAGAAAGCCTTTGACAAGGTCCTTCACCAAAGGCTTTTATTTAAATTAAGTTGTCATGGGATAAGAGGGAAGATCCTTTCATGGACTGAGAACTGACTAAAGACAGGGAAAAAAGGGTAGGAATAAATGGTAAATTTTCAGAATGGAGAGGGGTAACTAGTGGTATTCCATAAGGATCAGTCCTAGGATCAATCCTATTCAACTTATTAATAAATGATCTGGAGAAAGGGGTAAGCAGTGAGGTGGCAAAGTTGCAGATGATACTAAACTGCTCAAGATAGTTAAGACCAAAGCAGACTTTGAAGAACTTCAAAAAGATCTCACAAAACTAAGTGATTGGGCAACAAATGGCAAATGAAATTTAATGTGGATAAATGTAAAGTAATGCACACTGGAAAAATAACCCCAACTATACATACAATATGATGGGGGCTAATTTAGCTACAACTAATCAGGAGAAAGATCTTGGAGTCATCACGGATAGTTCTCTGAAGACATCCATGCAGTGAGCAGTCAAAAAAACAAATGTGATGTTAGGAATCATTAAAAAAGGGATAGAGAATAAGATGGAGAATATCTTATTTCCCTTATATAAATCCATAGTACGCCCACACCTGGAATACTGCATACAGATGTGGTCCCCTCATCTCAAAAAAGATATACTGGCATTAGAAAAGGTTCAGAAAGGGAAACTTCAGGGAAAGGGTTGGAATGGAGGAAGAGAAGGGGTGGGAAGAGGCGGGCAGGGCAGGACCTCATGGAAGGGGTGGAGTGGGGGCAGGGCCAGGGGAAACGAGGTGGGGGGTGTCAGTAATGCGGCCCTCGGGCCAATGCACTAGTCCTCATGTGGCCCTCGTGGTCATTTGAGTTTGAGACCCCTGCACTAGGAGGTGTTCCATTACCCCCACAGTCAAAAAACTTTCCAAACCTTCCCACACCACATGGATTTTAGCTAGTGGTACAAGGAATCTGCTTTCGCCAACCCCCACAATCTCTGCCATTTGGCCAGGTAGCATAGTGGCCTTTGGGACCCCACTCTGTTTAACCAGAGAGATCTGGGCCCCTGTATCCCTCTGCCCCAAGCATTCCCTGCCATTTATTTGGAAAACCGTAATATGCTCCATATCTGGTTCTGCAGAGGCTAATCGCAGAAAACCAATATGATAGGTTTCAATTGCTTGGGGGTTTCTGTGTTGAGGACAGCAAAACAAACATGAGCTATTGGTTGTCTGCTTCCTCCTAGCACAGGGCATTTATTCCTCAGGTGATCAGTGGAATTACACTGATAGCACCTTTTGGACTCTTCTGCTTTTACAGAAGATTTGGGATGGGAGTTACCAGTAGAAGGAGGTTTTTGGGTAAAAAAATGTTTAGGCTCCCAACCCCCTTCTCTCTTCCCAGGGGCAAAATGGGATCCTTCGTTCCCACCAGTTTTAAATCTCTCTTCTGTGGCCTACTCTCAATAGATGCCTGAGTCTGTTCAAAGGCATCAGCTAAAAAAAGCCATCTCATCCACAGTTTTTACATTTTTATCCCATAGACACTGCTTTACTTCTGCCTTACATATGCTCAAGAAATGCTCTTGAGCAACAAGATCAAGCATTCCTTCAAAACTTGCCACCTCTTTACCCCTCACCCATTTTCCCAACAAATCTTCCATTTTATTTACATATTCCCCATTACTCATCCCAATAACCTTTTAAGATTCCTAAATTTAATTCTATATGTTTTGGTGGTGTCACAAATATAAAGGGAAGGGTAACAACCTTCCTGTATACAGTATTATAAAATCCCTCCTGGTCAGAGGCACAAAATCCTTTTACCTGTAAAGGGTTAAGAAGCTCAGTTAACCTGGCTGGCACCTGAACAAAAGGACCAATAAGGGGACAAGATACTTTCAAATCTGGGGGGGAGTTTTTAGTCTGTCTGTTCTGTGTGCTTGCTGGACATAGATCAAGGAAGCAAGCAATCCAACTCCATTAGAATTAGTAAGTATTAACAAGGGAATGTGTTAGCTTATTTTTGTTTTGGCTTGTGATTTTTTCTGTGCTGAGAGGAAGGTGTATTCCTGGTTTTCTTTTTGTAACTTTAAAGTTTGGCCCAGAGGGAAATCCTCTGTGTTTTTGAATCTGATTGCCCTGTAAGATTATTTTCCATTCTAATTTTAGAGGTGCTTCTTTTACCTTTTTTCTTTCTAATAAAGTTCTGTTTCTTTTAAAATCTGATTGGGGTTTTTTGTGTGTCTGTGCTCATCTTGTTTATTCCCAAGCCTCCCCAGGAAAGGGGATACGGGGGCTTCGACGGAAATTAGGGGGGAGTAGGAACTCCAAGTGGTCCTTTCCCTGAGTTTGTCTAAATCGCTTGGTGGTGTGCAGTGTTACCTAATCCAAGGTACAAGGGAGAATTTGTGCCTTGGGAAGTTTTTAACCTAAGCTGGTAGAAATAAATTTAGGGGGTTTTTCATGCGGGTCCCCACGTCTGTACCCTAGAGTTCAGAGTGGGGAGGGAACCCTGACAGGGGGCAATCTGAAAACTTCGCTAGTCCCTCTCTGGAGAGCCTATAGTGTTTGCCCTTAGATTTGACCTACTGCAGTGCCTTGGGAACTTTTTTAAATTTCAACTCTTTCAATGCCATTGCTAAATGGCTGGATTGAGGTCCTTGACAGTAAAGCTGTACTTGTAGTAAACTATACATTAGCTGCTCCAGATGAATGGATCTGATCCGAGTTATGGCACCACTGTGTTGGAGTAGCATCTAAGACCTCTTTTACTCTGTTTCCCAAGAACTCAGTTTGATTCTGTTTTTTGTTATTAAGGTTCCTTTATTTGGCATACAGTAAAGCTACACTGAGTTGATCAGATTCAAATATAGGAGGCGGGTGCAGCACATATCACACATCCAAAGTTACACAGAAAACCGCTCCCTTTATATACATTTACACATTTCATTGCATTACACATTTTGGGATTGTCTTGGTTACTTTGTAGGAACCAATCCCTGTAAAGCATGCTCTGTCCACGCATCATCCGTGTTTGACATACTTTTTATCTCATTTTTACATTCCCAACTTATGTTGTCCATTGTTATCTTGTTATTTGTAAATGGTTCCCTGGGTGTTCCCTCCCCTTGTCTTAACTAGATCAGACTTCCTGTCTCTAAGCTCGCTGACCATACCTATCTTAGTTGCACAAACATTCTGTTTTCAGCCTGCTGATCTACCTACCTTCCTAATCCTGTTTTCCAAAAAATGACACTTCCCTCGTGTCAAACCAGGCTGACAGCACTGACCTAAGATGAGAAGATTCAAGCATCAGGAAGTACAGGGAAACAGAGAAAGACTACATCAAATGATCTTAGATAGTAAAAATATAAAATAACATAGAGGAGGAAGAGAGAGGGAGCAGTGTCAGATGTCATTCTCCATATGAATACTGATTGTCCTTGAGCCCAGAGCACAAGGACTACATAAGACCATAAGAAAGGTCATAGTGGATCAGAACTGACTGGGTCTTCTGACAATAGCCAGTGCCAGGTGCTTCAGAGAGATGAACAGAACAGGGCAATTTATCGAGTGATCCATCCCCTGTTGTCTAGTCCTAGTTCTGACTGTCAGAGGTTTAGGGACACTGAGATCATGGAGTTGCATCCCTGACTATCTTGGTTAACTGCCATTGATGGACCTATCATCCATGAATTTATCTAATTCTGTTTTGAACCTAGTTATAATTTTGGCTTTCACAACATCCTCAGGCAATGAGTTACACTCATTGACTGTGCACTGTGTGAAGAACTACTTCTTTATGTTTGTTTTAAACCTGCTGCCTATTAATTTCATTGGGTGGCCCCTCGTTCATGTGTTATTTGAAGGGGTAAATAACACTTCCCTATTTACTTTTTCCACACCAGTCATGATTTCATAGACCAATATCATATTCCCCCTTAGTCATCTCTTTTCTAAAATGAGCAGTCCCAATCTTTTAAATCTCTTCTCATATGGATGCTGTCCATACCCTTAATCATTATTGTTGCCTTCTCTGACTGCCAGCAAAGTTTTTTTTTCCTTAGCTGCAAAGAAGATTCATGTACACATGCAAGTTTTCTTTGGCAAGATGAACAGAAAATGGACAGTACTCTGCTAACAAGTACTATTTTAGACCAAAAGAAAACAAAACAGAAAATTAGTTTGTAGGACATAAATTTGAAGGGTTTTGAAAAGCACTCTGCTATCAAACAATCTATTGCAAACCTATTTCGAGATATTGGGTCAGATCCTCAGCTGACACCAATCAGTATAGCTCCATTGAAATGAGTGGAACTATGTCTATTTATACTAATCCAGGGGCTAGCCAATGGTCCATGTTAAAAATTGCAATGGGTTTCTCATTAAAGAAAACAATTCACTAAAATACATGTTAGAAATCTGAATGGTAAGTATGAAAGTTATGGGCCTCTTGGAGGGACTTTAAGGAAAGGACCTCATTAATTTTATTGAAAAGGGATGCACCATGGGTTTTAAATGTGGAAGAGTATATGTGAAAAGGCATTTTTGATCCCTGTCAGGAGACAAAAATTGGAAGAAGACTTGAAATGTACCACTCCGTATAAGGTGTCGGATAGCAGGGACGGACAGAAAACAATTAAGACTCCACAAGAATCTCTATCACTAGCATACAATGGGAATAGGATTCTCTTTTTCCCCAGATGTCAGCCTCGCCACTCAGGCGAGACGAAGAGAATTTCTTCCACTTAAAAAATCCTTTGTGCAAGGAAGAGCTGAAGCCTCTGTTCTCTCCTCAGCCAAATTATATGTAGTTTTCATGGAGAAGGCTTAGTTTTCTAAGGGGCAATGGTACCCAAATAACTTCTGGACACAGTGCAAAGGTGTAATATGGCCAGACAAGGAGACCAAAAATTGAATGGAAACAAACATTTTCAAATGCAACAGAATTGATGTTTATTCTTGGAAAAATTATCAGTTTTTTCTCCTGTAACAGAATTTATTTTTTGCTTGATGGTTTATGTTTTTACATATTTTGTTCAACTGTGTGGACAAAAATGGCATGTAAAGCTGCCAAATCATGTCCTGAGCCAGTCTGAAATTTAGCTCAATATCATGAAAATTTAATCACGACACGAATAAGCAGTGCCCATGATAAACCAGGTATTGGTTTGTTGATGCATTTCTGCACTTTTAAAGTATACAATGTGAGCTGTTCAGATAAGAAGGGACAGAAATGCTCCCTAATGACAGCATTCATTTAACTCTTTCCCACTCAGACTAACAACCTATGGATTCAGCAGATGGTATTACATTTTGTATGTGTTTACATTAATCACATACATTTATTTGGTCTTTTGTCAGCCCCCCTCTGCCTGTCTGATTTTCTCTGTCTCATTCAGACATGTATAACTGATCGAGACTTTTGGGAATCTGCACCTGTAACAAGTTAATTAGCTCTGATGACTTGATTGCTCTGTTTTCACTATAATGTCAAAAATAAAATACCATGTTATTCACTGATATTGACATTTCTATTAAAACATTTAAAAATCAATAAAGGTATTAACATGAATATAAGGCTTTTAGATTACCCCAATTATTTGAATTTTTTTCTTGGGGGATGCAAATTCCTGCCTCTCCAGCATTTGGGATTTGGAATATAAACTACTGTGAAATTCCGCTATCTCCCCCTTTGCCCTCATTTCATTGTGAATATGCTGCAGTGCCAGTTTCTACCTGTAATACCCTGTTAGGACTTTGCTATTGGAATGCATTAGAAGTCTCACAATAGGGTTTTGACACTAGAGATTACTTAATGGCTGCAAAGAAGCCATTACAGTCTGTCATTTTAAGAAACCATGTAACTCAACTGCACATTTAGGCTTTTATATTGTGGACGAAAATGCATAAGTTCCTAACAGTCTATTCTGTCAACAGTATGTACTTTATTGGATTACTGATTGCTTGAAACACCTTACATAGGGCTGCACCTTAAGATCACTTGGAAATTCCACCTGGTGCAGATTGTGGCTACTCACTTGTTAATGGGTATTTCTCACCAGGATCACATTACATCTGTGCCCCAGTGTCTGCCCTCTCTTCCAATTCGTTTTCAAGTGTGGTATTATATGTTAGTTTAAATTTATACTGCCCTAAATGGATTGGGTCCTTGATACCACAGAAAACACCTGTTTGATCATAAGGTTGAGCTCAGCTTGAGCTACAGCAGCAGGTTCCCAGCTTAATCAGAAAGGGCTGAACAATGTAACTAGCTTCCCAAATTGGTCCACCAGAGTATAAAGTCATGGACCTTCAGGTCATGCTGCAAAGCTTGTATTTTTGTCCTTTTTTGGTTGGGGGTGGGGGAGCAAGAGGACAGGGAAAGTGGGCTGTAGTGATTGATGGGAAACTTGTAGTTTGTTGGAAATGGGATTATTTTAGGTTTTGGTCACTGGCCCTAATTTGTATGTGTTGTAACTTAATTTTTTATGCATATGCTTAAGCACCAAATTTGTAAATACATCAAATGAATACACTGAAATAAAATAGTTATTATTCATTATTTGTATTACCATAGCATCTAGGAGTCCCAGTCATGGACCAGGACCCCATTGTGCTAGACACTGTAAAGAGAACAAAAAGACAGTGCCTGCCACAAAAAACTTACAGTCTAAGTATAAGAAAAGAGACAAAACCGATGGATATAAACAGATGGGGAGTACAAAGAAACAATGAGATAGTATGACAGGCCATGGTCTCAGCAAACTGTGGTAGGCAGTTGTTGCATTTGTTGTTGTTTTGTTTTGTAGGCATCACAGCAAAGGAGAGTTTTACAGGAAGATATTAAGGAGGAGAATGAGGTAGCATTGCATTAGGCATCTAACTGCTTGACTAGCATATGCAAATGCATTTTGCCGCACAGGTTTGATGCATGAAAAGATGACGGCGCACTTTGCATTTTATTTTACCTGGGTTGCTCCAAGCTGCCCTATTCTGCTCAGTGCCTCTGTTTACCTTAATTTAATAAAATTAAAATATGATGTTACAACAGAGAAAAAAATAAGTTGTGAACTAGCTTTTCTTTTTAAAAATCTGCTTGCTGTCTGCCTTACATTCCATTGGCATGTTAGCGCAAACAGGAAATGAAAGTTTAAACAAAATATGTTTTGTTATCATTTTTCTTCAACAGTTATGAATGAATGCTTGATGCTGAAAAATACTCCCTGAAAAGGAGAAAAAGAGCTAGAAAAGAGTATCAGATGTTTCATATTCTCTCAGTTATCTGCTAATACGTTTGTACTGCATATTTACTAAAGCTGGAGCTGCAGTACCAGTGCTTCTCATTTTAAAACAATCAGTTATGGGTGTTAAAGTATGCCTGTGAAAGCAGAAGTGTTCTGTGTCAATCAAAGCTAATCACTGGTACAGGCAAAGTGCTTTTGTTGGCCTCCATGCTCTAAGCCGCGCTTCCACATCTGTGTTTGAAGAGATTAGAGAGGTGCTTCATACAAGAACTGTATTAGTTAAAGCTGATAGACAGTATTTGGAATAAATCATAAAAAGTTGAGTGCCAGAAGGAAAGGCATGGCAAGTGAGATCGAAATGGACTAGGGCTAAATCCAGCTCCTTTCCACCCCTTCCTCCTCCAAACATACACATACAAACACTTACACACTTGTTTTAGGCTTGTTCTTTTGAGAGCACTACTGGTTATCTTCCTCCAGCCACTTCATAGCTAGCATCCAGCTCCATAGCTAAAGATCCTTGTGCTTGTTTATAGTGGACATGCATGCTCTTCATTGGCTGAGGAGTTGATAGCATATTTGATGTGTTTATACCAGTCACGGCTGGAAAGGGGAAAAAAGGAGGAATATATTTAAAAAAAAATCTAGCAAGCTGCTGTATGTCTGACTTCTCTAGCTCCTGTCCCCAGCAGCACTCTTCCTTCATGAAGGCCATACACTTTCAAATAAATTATGAGTGACAAGTATTTGAACCAATAAAGAGGGCACCATATTTTATATGCAGTAAATTTAATTCCAGATTGTGTTTCACCTCAGCAGTGTGACATGTTTATTGCCACTGAAAGATGAAAGCACCAGGAGTTAGAGACAAGCGTCAGCAGTTCTAGTGGGCACTAGCAAAATGAAGATTTGACAGACTAAAGGCTGAGCCTTTGAAATGAAATGCCAGATCAAATTTTACCCAAAAGGGGTCAGATGTACTGTCATGGCCCCAAACTCACAATACCAGCTGAATAAATGACACAGATTCAACAAGCTGCTGAGGAAGGTGGTGTGTGTGATTCATACTTCAGTGCTAGAAAGATATGCTGATTTTCAAAATACAATGATAATTAGTAGTACCAGACCTCATTTGAAGATGTTATACATTGAAGTATTGCCTCTGTTGGCATTAAGTATCTTTTAAAAAATATTCTTAAGCAGCTCAAAAATAGATTCAAGACGAATTCGATATGTCTCTCTCAGTTTTGTCCCACAAATGCACTCACAATGCCAAAATATACAATAAACATATAATGTAGTTATAATAAACATGCACCATTTTGGGATTTTTTTAATGGAGGAGTAGCCTAGAATTAAGAAAAATTTCCTTTGGCAATCAGCAATGAAATGACAATTGGGCTGAATTATGTTAAAGGCAAAAAACAACAGAGAAACATCACATGTGTTCATTCAAAGCCAGACTTTGCCCCTCACATGGAGCATTTACTCATATGAGTCATCCCATTGGGACTTCAATGAGACTACATATGGTTTTTTTTTCCACTGAATCCATCCGATGAAGTGAGCTGTAGCCCACGAAAGCTTATGCTCAAATAAATTTGTTAGTCTCTAAGGTGCCACAAGTTCTCCTTTTCTTTTTGCGAATACAGACTAACACGGCTGCTACTCTGAAACCTATGTATATGAGTGTTACTTAAGGCTGACCAAATTGGATCTGGTATTTGTGTGCACAAATGATGATACTAGGTGTGGAGCTGGCACATGAATTCATCCACACAAGAAGAATATTTAGAGAAGCTTCCAGCTTTAATGAGATATGTGCTCTGATGCAACTGGTGTCACTGTGATTACATGGAATTGACATGAAGATGAATGTCAAGCAATAGCTGATCACTGGGATGCATCAACAAAGTAATTCCTACTAACCATTCTAAGGATTCAAACCAAATGTCAATCACAGTCTAAGAGCATGTATACCAGAAATATATCCATCAACAATGCTATCGACAACGAAGGCTACACATTTTAGTGAACTTGTTCAGTGGAAGGAAACAGAAAATGTACCCAAGTTAAAGGAAGAGGGGCAAGTTGGCAGGCTGGTAAACCTTCTGAACTTCAAATCTACCTGTTATCTCCTGGGGAGAGGATGCCTACCTATTCATCACCCCCTCTCTCTTCCCTGTGTTTGGCCAGCAGGGTGCAGAACAAAGGTGTTCTCAGCCCCAGAATAAGATATCATTAAGCATAGTCAGCTGTGGCAGTATGGCACAGTACTTTCTGTAGTACCATTACCGTCAAATTTGGGAGTGGGGAAGGAAGGAAGAAAAGTTTTGCCTCTGGAAGATAACAGGTAGATTTGGAATAGGGAGCAGGCATATTTTTCTGGACCTCTGAAGACTATACAAGAAGAAAGGGTATAGGGTTGGCTGTCTCCTGAATATCTCAGAATGGTGCTATGCAGCTACCCACAAAGGATATTAGGAGGAGAGGAGAGTTACATGCCACCAGTCTGCACTCCCCGTGAATACAACTACAGGAAAGGTTTTTATAAACCCACCTCAATGGAAACAACTTGGGTTTATGGCAATAACACGGTGGGCTGGATTCTGCAAGAACCTAACCTGTACACAAGGCATAAGGTTAAGCATCAATTTAGTGAGGCTAAGGGCACATTGTCTTCGTCACTGAGTGCTTGTTAGTCTCATTCTCCTGCACATCCATTTCCCTACCTACCAAGTGCAGAGGACATAAAAGAGGCAAGGTGTAGATGGGAAATAACAATGAGTAAATGAGCTCCTCATCATATATACGAGATACCCAGCTATACACTTCCCACTTGGGCCCTGTTCCAGTTATACCTAACTTTTTGGTTCCTCAGCCTTGTTCTCATTAATGTAAGATCAAGCTCCCTTGTGCTCCTGGTGCTGCGAATCACTTTTTATCTTGTATTGGCTATGTGTAAATCTTTTCACCTGCACTGTGCAGAATCAAACTCAATGGTATTCAAGATTATCATCGAAGCTTAGACTGGAGCCCTTGAACTGTAAGTATTACACTGAAGGCATGATTAAAACAGGAATATAATAGATTGTGTAATGAGGTAATGTTATATTCTAAAGAATTTCATAGCACAGACCTTCCACTTACTACAAGTGATCTGACCAGTCCTTTCAAATGTTTCTAATGCTTGATTTGCAAAGAGTTATCATTGTGAATAAACAATGGAGATTTTATTACTTTGGAGTTGGGTAGGCTGTGTTTTATTTTAATTCAGCTGTAATAAAGTTAATGAACTACAATAATTGCCACAATAAAATCCATGCAAATATACTGTACACAGAGCACAAACACAACCAATCCTTTGGCAGCTCTAACAATGCGCAAAGATACTTTCACAAAACATTTTCAGCATCCTCCCTTCAGGAAAATCCTACAAAACTGAAGTTTATTTATTTTGTTAGAAATTTACAGGATGATACTGCAGAGCTCCTTCCTGATATGCAAACTGTAAACTTTGGAGACACAAGCTATGTAATTCCTAAACAGAATAACTGACAAACCCAGGGAATGGCCATTTCTGATGCATGTTCCATGAGTCCATTCTTTTTACTAACAGCTGTAGGAAATGGAGTGCGAATCAAGAATGAGGTAAACAAGGTTTGACTTTTTTTTTAAAGTTCTGTTTTGTTTAACCTAACTTAAATAGATGTTTTGCAGATTCTACTATATCATAATTGTAATGTAGGGAACAATCCTACATTTGCATGGAAATTTAATGTCTTCCCATCTCCTACTTCTATGATTCAATTTTTCCTGGATAAAGTTACCCAATAAGTGGAGCTTTGCTTCTGCAGTATGTCTACACTAGAATAAAAGACCCATGGCATGGCTGCAGCTGGCCAGGGTCAGCTGACTTGGGCTCACAGGGCTCGGGCTGCAGGGCTAAAAATTTCTGTGGAGACATTTGGACTAGGGCTGGAACCTGAGGTCTAGAACCTCACCCCGTCACGGGCTCTAGCCAAAGCTTGGACTCAGCCAGAGCCTGAGTGTCTACCCAGAAAATTTACAGCCCTGAAGCCTGAGCTCAAGTCAGTAGGACCGGGCCAGCTTCAGGTGTTTAATTGCTGTGTAGACATACCCATCATTACCCAAATCTCTTAAATTCAAAATATGAAACAAGAAGCCCGGTATTGATCTGGTTGACTGATTCCACTTCAAAGCTGCTTATGCAAAATGTTATTATCGTTATTTCCCCCGCCCCCAGTTCTTCCAGTTCCAAACTTAGGGCATCATTACCCTTTGTTGGGGATAAAATCTAAAGGCCCAATCCTGCAGAAGGACGCAAGTAAAATTCCCATTGAATTTAGTGCAGGAGAAGTGCAGGATTGGACTTTAATGAATTTAATACAGTTTTGCAAAGTCTTAAGATTTTTTTTTTCTGGCATAAAATACTGACATCTCTTTAGATGTGGTTTCTTTCCTATAGGCCCTTTGCAAATATTCCAATTAGTATAAAAGAAAACACATTTTTTTCTGAGGTTTATGGGGGAGCAAAAATCTGAAACTAAGCCCCATCCCTTCCAAAAATGATTACTGTGAGGAAGCCTGGAGGGACAAGGGGGCTCAGAGTGTGAGTCCACCCCACACTTACCCTGAGGCAGGGGCTGCTGTCCTATGAGGCTGGGCCTGGGACCCCGCTCCAGGCACTGCAAAGTGGTGCATGGAGTCTCAGCACTACTCAGGGTTTGGTCCAGCCATCCCTGATCTTGCTATTTTTAGACAGAAACTGCCAGGCCAAATTTCAGTTAATAGCTTTGCGACCCTGCACCAGGTCACAATACCACTTGGTTTTAGAGCCCTCTCAAATAGGAGGCCCAGGCAACCTGCCCCATTTAGGACACCCTCCCCCCATGACAACTCTGACCACAGCTTTCAAAAAACCACCCACCACATTTAAGAGGATTTTAAATAGATACTCAGCATCTCTGAAAAAATCAGATAAATTATTTAGATGCTTATCAGGCAGCCTAGTAGAAAAATTCTAGCACAATCACATCAAAACTTACTCTGCAATTCTCTGGTTTTACTTCAACACACACACACAATTACAGACAATGATAGATTAATATTATTATTATTATTATTTCCACTTTGGCAACTGCCAAGGGCCTGAAGCCAGAATCTTGGCCCTATTATCTTATTTCTATGATCAGCAGCACCCTTGAAGGATTTTTAAACCTTGAGATATGTATTTCTGTGCCAAGGGTGAAATTACATTCTTTAAATTGCAGAACAGTTAACTATATTATTTCTTGAAGATTATAACCCTATGATTTGGACCTAAGCTCACACAACTAGTGCTCACTCATGAGAAGACCCATTGAAATTCCTGTGTGAAGAGAGGTTTGGAGATTAGGCCAAATCATTTAGGTCATGGTATTAAAACTATATTTTTCTTATGCCACAGAATCTCAATTAAATAAGGTGTCTCTTGTTTTCCAAAACAAGCAAAATTAAGAAGGAAGCGTATGATGATAAATTAAAGAAAAAAATAGACAGAAAAGACAAATCCACTAGAAAGAATTTTCCTATAATGTTTCACTAAGGAACTTGCATTAGGAAGGAAAAGAATCATTATTGCTAACTTATGTTTGAACTTAAATTACACATCTAAAGCAAAAATTTAAACTGTACCACACAATGAGTATTACAAGTAATCTATACTTTTAATAGTTAGTTACCTGATGTATGACAAGTATCATTCTGAATTTTGTGTGAATTGATTCACAAAAGTCATTCAGTAAATTAATGTGGTTTTGGAAAATTATGTGAAAAATAGGCACACAGCCAAATGTCTAGTGACAAATTGAAGGGTTTTGAGATGTATCTGTCTATTTGCAGTACTGAAGTTGTTTTCCAAACAGAAACACCCTGGAAAAAAAAATAGCATTACACCACATGAAATATAGAATTATTATGAAATTTCAATAGATAAATAATTTGGTTTATATGAATACAGCCATCCCATAACTGTGCCATCAGATTTGTTGTTGTTGCCTATGAATTATTTGTTTGGGTCCAAATCTGATTCTACTGAAATCAATGACAACATCCCACTTGGCTTCAGTAACAGCAACATTTAGTTTGTGAGATATAAGATTTGATTAATTTTATAACACTTATGGGACATTATGAATGTTGCATCTGAAAAGTCTAAAAGGGAACCACATGGAACTGGGATTAATGAATTGTCAAAGCAGTAGATATTGTCTATAGCATTACCTGCCACACAGGTGATATTCCTCTCCATTTATCTTCCAGCCTGGATCTGACCAATCACCAAAAAAAGCAATAATTCCCAATCAGATCCTGCATGTCTCCTATTTAACTCTGAGCTGTAAAAAAAAAGGGGGGGGGAATTAAAAACTATTATGAGGCCTCTGTATAATTAAGCTTCAAATAGCTCAAAGCTTAACCATGTAATGTCTTCAGCATGCTGCCTATTTTTAACAAGTTGCTCGGGAAAAAACAAACCAAACTAATCACACCATGCCACATATCAACATACTTTATCCAACAGAAGAAATTACGGTAGTAGCATATATAATATAATATATAAAATATAAATACAACAGTGTGTTGGCATAATGTAGTAAGGTTCCTGTACTATTAAACGGCTTTATTCTAAAGCATATCTGTGTACACAATGAGATGATGAACACAGTGCATCACATAGCAAAATTTAATATATGCAGGGGTATGATGTTTGCAATGCATGCATTTCAGCAGGTCCCATTAGTGTGCCTTTCCCCTCCAGTGAAAACAGAATGAACCACAACCCCTTCTGGTTTGCATAAAGCAAACAAAATTAGATTTGCTTTGCTGAATTGAATCCCGCTTGGGATTGTGAGCCTCTCTTGGGGACAAATTACTTCAAACAATCCCTTTGTACCATAACAAAATAAAAAAATTCAGGCCAATCAACATGGCTCAAAACCCTTAACACAAAAATTAATAATACAACTTAGTTTATTTTTATTGCTTCTGTGCTACAGATCCTTGTTTTAATGTAATTACACTTATTTGTGGTCCACATGTTAAATAAGCTTGCATATGTTAACTAATATGACATAAAACAACTTTTCTAATTTCACCATTCCAACCAGTTTTGTTCTCCCTGGAGTAACATCCCTAACACAGGACAAGCTAAAGTTAAATTGCATTAAATTAAATTTGTATTAATATTTTTGATTCATATGGACAAAATGCCAGACATTTCTAAAGTTAAATAAAAAAAATAATGACCAAGTTACTTTTGCGTGTGTGTGTTTTAAAAGAAAAATATTATTAGCTTAATGTTCCTGGATACTTACCCAAATCTAGCACTTCCAACAAAAGGGCATGTGACTCTTTCTGCAGTGCTTAAGTTTACTTATAAGAGCCAGTTCAAAGATCAGTTGTGTGCAGTATGTAATATTGTTGAGTATTCTCTCCATTTCTTAACACAATCGCAGTGCCATTACCAATATAATCTGGGTCACAAGCATATTGAGCTCTTACTTCTGATTTAGCTTGCAAGACGACTTTCAGTTCTACAGCATTTCAAAAGATTTTATATCATTTGCAGCATTTGGAACTTAACAATTATTCAATCTCAAATATACTATAAATGAAGATAAAGTAGACTTTATTTGTCTTATCTATCCCCGTAGCCACGGAGAAATGTATTTGTCTTTTTTATGTTTATCAGCATTTTATATTATTGCTCTAGACAGTGTTCTGTCTTACAATTTGCCCAACTCTGAGCTTGGTGTTTTGCTCTATTACTGCATATACTATAGAATCAATGGTAAACAAATGCAGGTCTGAACTTCCAAGTCAACCTATTTCACAATTATGGGAGGAAAAGCAGGAGGTCACTTTTATTACTTTCTATTAAGACTTTACCTTATATGAGGCTATGAGCAATATATCAAGATGTCACTTCTCGCATAATAATATGACATTTTGGTTTCTTCCATCACCACAGAGTTAGCAGAGTTTTCTGAAGTATTATCCTCAGGAACACACTCCTATAGTACACGCGTCTATAGTCCCCCACTCATAGTAATGGAAAAGACAATACACAGCAAAATTCTATCCTAACTCACAGGATATGTGGGATGTCCATCAAGCTAAATCTGCCTCTAGGACTTCTGTGTCAAATAAAAGATATGCAGATATTATATACACTCCCTGAAATATGTGCATGCACATTGACTTTTTTCTCAGACAGAAACTAACTTAAGATGGAGTTAAGGTTGAGAGCTCCTATAAGTAATTTAAAGTTAAAAATCATTATTAGTGTGTTGGAATTATCCCCAAATCAAGAACTATAAATCCGGGAAATTCAGAATTAAGGTTAAAAATGTCCAAACTCGTTAAGGTATGGAAATGCACAGTTGGAGCACCCTAACAACCATAACTCTGCCCTGTAGTGACACCATGGAATAGCCATACAAACATTATTAATACATTATGATGTTTGTAGTCTCAAAGTAGATTACACTGATTTTTAAAGATTTTAGAATTTTAGTTTTTTTCTCTCCTTATAATGTCACCACAGGGTGGAGTTCAGTTTGTCTGTGTGCCCTAATTCTGCATTTCTATATGATACTTCCAATGATGTGAAGTTACATAGAATCATAAGTTAATATTTTTATTTTAACTTTAAGTGTCAGATGGCCTCTTGCCACCTCCCATTGTTCTTAATGGGACTGACTGCATAGGATACCCTTCATTAATAAAGGGCTTTTTTAAAATGGCCACCCATCATTGGTCTCAGTAAATATGAAGCAAAGTTGTCCTCTGGGAAGATGCTTCCCCCCACCCAATGCTGTCAGGATGCAGAGAGAAGCATTATGAAGAACAGGTAAGGTCTTTAGGGTAGGGGTCTTTGTGGGTAGGGACAGTCATTTATATATCTATATATAAACTGCCAAGCACTATGGGGCCCAAACTGGTTAAATAATCACCACCACTGCCACCACCACAATAGATGAATGGAGGCAGTGGCCATCTTTGCTAAGAGCAGCCTGTGGCTTCATTAGGGTTACCACCTTTGAGGTATAAAACACTGGGATATCCGGGATCTTCCTGAGCCCATAACACTGGACAGCTGGCAGTGTGTACTGAGCACCCTTATAAATTCCCCAGGACAGCTACCTCAAAAAGGGGTGATCCTGGGAAAACCTTGGCAGGTTGCAACCCTAGGCCTCAGCTCCAATGAGCACCCTAGGCCTCACCTCCAATGGCAGCCTTTATGAAAGAGAGAAGTAGGTTGTGGAATTATCTGAAGAACATCCTTTTTCAACCTATGCTGAAGAAGGAACTTGCTCTTGGGAAGAATAATGGCAAACAATGACCATTAATCTTTTAAAAAAATCATTCAAAAGTAACAAACGACTGATGCCCCCCATACTGGAAGGAAGGACATGTGACCTCCCCATGTGACACTCCCCACGTATCTCCACCCTGCCCTGCCCCCAGCTCAGGGTCTCCGTGCTCTCTCCACCCTCTCCCCGCCCCACATTACCTGTGTGTGTGTGTGTGTGTGTGTGTGTGTGTCTTCCCATTGCGCCAGCTCCTCCCCCGACACGTTCAGCTGCTCTTCCTGGCAGCCAGAACAGGGCAGGAAGCAGGACAGAGCCACTCCTGGACACTGCCTGGTGAAAATTTTGAGCTATTTTTAGCTATATGGGAAGTTTGATGAGTCTGTGTTATTCCATTACTGAGATCATTTGGGACAAAATAAAAAAGGCAGTTACATCCAGTGCTAAATCTTTCTAAAACATATGCTGTAGTGCAAATAGAAATTATAAGCTTGATGCAGAAACTACTGAGTAAAGCTTCATGCCTTGTGATACAAAGGAGGTCAGACGAATGATTATAATGGTCCCTTCTGGGCTTAATATCAATGGATTTTCTTAAATGACCCTTTAAAATTACTTTTAACTCAAATTAATTTGTGGATTTACTTGTAAATTCTCAGAAAATTAATTCTATACCCCAAAACTAAGTGCTGCAGTTTAGAAGATGAGACATACTATTCTTTTTTACCTAACATGGAGGTTGAATCCTTGTTTTAAGTGCAAAACTCAACCCAAGCTTAACTACTGGTTTATGACTGGTCCCTTCATAAACATATTATGCACACATACACACACAGTTTTCATCTGCCCTCCAAAGTCTAAATGGAAATGTTTCCACAGAAAATTCTGCTTTCAGGGAAGCAATTTTCTTTACTCTAAAATACTATCTATGGATCCAAAATACTGAAGACTAAAATAAAAAAAGTAAGGCATTTCTAAATCTATTATCCTGTGATTTTGGTAATTATATTATGTTATTGCTGAAAGATACTGTCTAAAGTCCTGCCTCGTGTCATTCCATTGATGGTATGACAGCAAGGAAAAATTTGGTCCACAAATGTGTAAACAAGACGGTAATGAGATAGTTTTCTGTTGAGAGAAGCTTAGAATCCAGGAGAACACATCAGACAGTGATATAACAGTCATCTGGGGAGAGGATTTTAGAAATGAGTTACAGGCAGGTGATGAATGAGATACAAATTGATAGATGAATTGGTAAGAAACTAGACCATCAGATAGATGTGATTGAGTGTAGAAATTAGCCTTTAGTAAAGGTGAAACCAGAGAAAGGAATAATACAGCAAAGCCCAGAATACTAGGTAGGACCACATGTTTTTAAAAAACTTTTATGCACTTCAAGAAAGGGTAAAGCAAATCTTTTTTTTTTTAAAGAGTTCGTTCAGAACAAACCTTTTATTGGAATTTCACACCCAAACTTTGATGATTTGGTTGGATTGGAATCACCCTGGTCTAGTAGGATTGAGAAGGTTTTGCAAAATCAAAACCAACCTAGTTTGTCCATTACAAAGACAAGTTGGACTAACAAACCAGTAAACAAACTAAACTTTTTAAAAAAATCATTCAAAAGTAACAAACGACTGATGCCCCCCATACTGGAAGGAAGGACATGTGACCTCCCCATGTGACACTCCCCACGTATCTCCACCCTGCCCTGCCCCGTGCTCTCTCCACCCTCTCCCCACCCCACATTACCTCTGTGTGTGTGTGTGTGTGTGTCTTCCCATTGCGCCGGCTCCTTCCCCGACACATTCAGCTGCTCTTCCATGTGTGAAGATGTTCACGTCCATGTGTGAAGATGTTCCTCTTGGGCTGAATGTGGTTTAGGGAAAAACACTGGTAAATATATAGCTTCCTTCAGGTGAAACTGAGAAACCACTTTGGACACAAATGTAGGGTGTGGCCTCAGGTTTACTTAATCTTTAGAAAATTGTGTATAAGGGAACTCCACCATCAAAAACCTGCAGCTCACCTACCCTCTCTGCAGATATTATCGTCACAAGGAAGCCAGTTTTCTGTCACAGAAGGGAGAAAGAAGAAGTTGCCAGAGGCTCAAATGGAGCCCCCTTAAGAACTGCTAAAACAGTATTCAGCTCCCACAAAAGAATGAGCTCTTTAATTGCTAGGTGGAGAGTGACTCCTTTCTATAACTTCACTACCATGGGGTTTGAGAACATTGACTTTCCATGAATGTGTGGATCCAATGCTAAAATCATCAGCAGGTGGACATTCAATGAACTAAGCACAAGACCAGAAGACTAAAGGTGTAACATGTACTCCAAGATACAAGCCAGCTTCAGATGACCTCCCCAGGCTAATGGCCATATTGAGAATGGCTTCCACTTGGCTGAATAGGTCACTCTGGTGGAGGGCTTCCTAGGATTGAGCAGTGTCTTGTGGAGCAGTGTCTTGTTAGGGGATCCTTGAAGGGGGACAGGATAGAGTGGTGAGGAGGAGGGATGGAGAAGACCTATATGGCATAACAAAATCTGATGGGGTTAGGACCCAGTTGTCTATGGTAATCAAGTCCCAAACACTGTAAAAACAAACCAGTCTGCCCAAGAACAGAGGGGATGGAGAAGGATAGGTCACCAGAGGATTGCTGTCCTGTACACAAGTCAAAATGGGTGCTTCTTGGATTCTGGGGGACGGGCAGAGGTGTCTGGTTAAACCCAGAACCAGAGGACCTTCTCCTCTGGGATCTGTGGTCTTTATGCGAGTTGTTCCGCTGCCTTGCAGGAAGAGAGGACTGTGTGAAAAAATGCTATTGCTGCTGTAATTGCTGACTGCTATAGTGGCGTCTCTTCATGGTCAGACTGTATAGTCCCAAAGAATATAAAGAGTCTTGGCAGTCTTTAAAGAAGTTCAGGATTTCATAGTTTGTTTCTGAAAACAAAACCTGGCCATCAAATAGTAAGTCCTCAATGCACATTAGGCACAATGCCCGAATTCTGCAGCCAATGCAGCGCTCCTCATGATCTTGGCTGATGCCATAATTCCGGCCAGGGCATCCACCATGTCCAGAGCTGACTGCAATGAGATCTTGGCCACCATATGGCCTTCCTCAATGAATGCCATAAACTCTTCCTTGGAGAATTCTGGCTACTTTTTCGCAAACTTAGACATGGCCACCTAATTGACACTCATATTTAGAGAGCACCACTTGCTGGTTTGTGATGTTCATTTGCAGGCAAGAGAAGGTATGATTCTTCCTCCCCATTAAGTTCATTCTTTTGGTCTCTTTGTCCTCAGGAGTGGATTTAAACCCTATCATGTTCTATCATTTGATGCAGTTACAAGTTAAAGAGTTAGAGGCCAGGTGGGAGTAGAAACCCTCAAAACTGTGCATGGGAATGAAGTATCACATCTCTGAATCCTTCGCTGTAGTGGGCAAAAAAGCTGGAGCATTACAGAGGGTCTTTGCAGGCTCCAAAAGAGCCTTATTTATTGGGAGATCTACTCTCCATGGAGCTGATGACTGGAGAATATCCAGCAGTTTATGCATATTGTTCTGCAGGAATTCGTAAGTAGAAGCCATACACTTCAGGAGGTCCTGATATGCCTTATTCTTGCACCACAGGATCCAGTTGAAATAATCCCAGAGAGAATGGGCTCAACGGTCACTTGCAGATGGTTTGGGAGTGGGAACCACTGTCAGGACTGGTGATCTCATTCTGGAGTGGAACCTCAGTGAATAAGGAGCATCCCAGGGATTCCAAGGATGGCTCTTGGCATATGGATAAGGCACTGGTGGCCAGTAGGCACCAGGCCAAGAGCCCCTGTCCCAGATTCAGGATGGATTTTGGTACTTATGGTGATCTGAGGAGATCTCTGACAACAACAGGGAGGACAGCTTCAACTTGGATCTTGAGGAGTCCCAGAGGTTCTTTAGTGACAATGGGGCAACCAGCACCAATGAGACAAACAAATGATCAGACTCATCTGAAGACCTATACAGGGGCAGTATTGGTGCTGAAAAGGAATGGGGAATCAGCACCAGCTGTACCAAATGAGGCACACTCCCACCCAGTACTGGGAGAGATGCTGGTACCAGGGCTAACGGCAGTACCAAACTCAATGAAGGAATCTGCTGACAAGACAACGATGGTGCCAAAGGATGCACCAGTGTCAAGGGGGTCTTCAGTCCCAGGACTGCTTTCAGCTTCAACTCCAGAGTCTGAGGGCTGGGCTGTGCAAGCTGTGGTACTGATGAACCCAGTAGCTCTTCAACTCAGACAGAAGGAACCAAGAGCACAAGGGAGGACTAGGAGGTGCAAGTCATGATTCCAGAAAACTCCTGGACCAGTGGAAAGTCCAGGACTGAGAGGCAAAGCAGCTTAGATGCAGCCTGGTATGCTGTGAGTGTGAAGACAGTCAGTGCTGGTGTCAATGTCATTGGTACTAGACTCTATGGATCCCTCATGGCTGGAACTGGAATCAAGTATGGGCTCTCGCGGCTCTAGGCAAATTACTGGGGAGCAGTTGGACAGACCTACTACATCCTGCAGGCTGGAGGGAGTATGGTGCTGATCAGCACCCCTCTTAGAAGACTGGGAGGAGTCTCCCTGAGCCCTGGAATGGTCCTAGTTTGTTTTATGGGACCTCTTCCTTGCCATACCAGAGGAGGGAGAATGACCCCTTTTCCTCATGGGGGAAATGCCATAGTCCGAGCACAGAGCACTATCATTTACTGGATCCAAAGGCAGCTGCCAATCAGATGAGGGCCTTGGTGCCAAAGTGAGCATCAAAGCCAGCTCCAGCCAGTGCTGCTTCAGCTGGAAGTCTCTCACCACCTGAGTCTTCTTTGTGAATGGCTTGCAGATGGAGCATCAGTCTTTAACACATCCTTCACCAAGGAACAGTAAGCACCTTGTTTGGGGACTACTGTTAAGAATGGCCCCCCACATGATAGACAATGCTTGAACCCTGGTGAGAGCATCACATGGGGCAGCCAACTACTCTACTTAAATGAATACTAAACTTAACTTAAGGTACTATTAACTACTATATAGACAAGAATTTTTTTTTCAGAAACTGAGACCGAAAGTGCTAGGTGAGAAATATCACATGGAGCTGTGACTCTAGACATGGGCAGAGAGAAAGAACTGAGGCAGTCTGGGTGGTTCTGTACTTATATGGCCAGGGGAAGGGCTAGGGCCACAGAGCATAAGCACCATTCCAATGAGTACGATTAGGAAAAGTTCCCTGGCTCTGATGTGCTGGACGCGCACACATCTAAGTAGAATACGCATCTGCATCTACTCGAAGAACCAAAATTATTTGTCAAACATTTTCTGCAATACTGGCGCAGCAGATTATGTACAGTAGTGTCACTTTGAATCCTGCCACATAATATGTCATATGCTGTATCACATAACTGACATAGCACAACAAATCTGGGGCAGTGCATTATCACACAGAACACCACAGTCATTTAATTGTGTTTTCATTTTGCTTAGGCTGTTGGGGTCAATATGGAAGACAAACCAGCATTAATATGCTGAGTGAGAAATGCCACATTTGAGTATAATACAAATTTGTAAATGCTTTTAGCTGCTAATTTACTGTTCAAACACCAATCAGTTATTACCATACTTGGAAAAATTCACAATCCACCCAGCCTTACCCCACTAAGATTGCACAGAGATTTTGCATTCATTTGCCATGTATTTTAACTTGTATTCAACCAAATTAGATCCCAAGGAAATCACATTCATTCATGATTCATTGAGTCATTCATATCTGAAAGTTGTGCCTGGCTTTAATGTATATTCTTAGGTTGAGACATGTTCCTCCTACAAGATATATAAAGTATTATCCATGGGCAATTACCCACTTCTACCCATCTTTCAGAAAAAGCACTATTAGCAACATAAATTATTCATATTATATAATGCAGCATACAAGTGATGAGCTCTGTCACAAACGAAGCCCTTGTTTTTTCCAATCTAAGGGCAAACTTCTCTTTTCAGGTCTGCATGATAGCATTTATCTTCAGTATTCTGCACTCCATATGTGTGCAAGTTTCCCATTGATAGCAAGGGGAGAGGGACACACTAAAGTAGAGCAGAACAAAGAAGTTAAGAGCTACTTTGCTGATTGGAGAGGAAATTTTTTCTCTACAGACAGTAGAGCACACCTCTAGAGGTCAAAGAATTATTATTTTTATTATGGTAATGCTGAGAGGACTCAATGAGGTTTGGGGCCCCATTGTGTTAGGTGTTGTACAAACATAAACTAAAACCTAAGATAAGAGCCAATAAGCATATGTTTACACTGCATTGTAAACCCTGGTCTGTGGAAGCCAGGCTTGTTGACTTGGGGTTTCCAAACTCATGGTTGAGTGTCCACGCTGCACTGTAAATGTGAGTTTATAGTTGCTGGGCCCGGGTCTCATGGTCATGCTAACATATCCATATTGCACTTTGCAGATCTTCTGACTCAGGTCTGCAGCTTGAACTTGCAACCACACTACAAAATGATAGGTTTTGGACCCAAATCAGAGTGGGACTCAGACTCTGACCCACTCCCCTTTCAGGATGCAAAGACCCAGTTGCTGAGTGTTTGCTGACCTGAATCAGACTGATGCTTGTGTGGATGGAAGGAGGGGATTGGGCTCACACCTGAGTCAGAGTCCGGACTTAGTGTGACATGAGGACATATCCGAAGAGGGTTATATAAACACTAGGAATGGCGAGGGGAAGGGGTGGAGAAAAAATAAAAGTATTACCGAGAAGATTATGCAATTACATTGGCTAGCTAGTACACAACCTGAATGAACTGAAGAGTTGTATGGGGTTTTCTCACTTGTAATCCCATCTTTAACACCATCTGCTTTGACACTCTAAGAACATCAGTCATTTTACCTGTTTTTAAAGTGTTCATCTACAGAACAATAATCCTCATTCTTAGCAATACCTTTTAAAGTTAAACATCATCACTGTAATGATTGTTCTAACAATGGTATTAATTCACAGGCTTTACATGAAAACGTAGATGCTGATGATATAAATAGTTTCTGCTAATGCATTTTGGGTAAAATGCTGCCAAGGTTTAGTGATGCCAATTAAGATGACTGTAAAATAGTTACTTAGCAATTTTGGTGGATGTAAATTTGCAGTGCTGCATTCAGTCATTCTGCTTCTTACCATATGTTCAGACTAGTAGGCAAAACCATCCTCTTTTGTATAATGGTTAGTATCTACTTCCTTAACTTTTATAATGTTCTGCACAAATTAATGCAAGATCCTAATAATCAGGCCAACTATTAAAGGACTGGTTTCAGAGTAGCAGCCGTGTTAGTCTGTATTCGCAAAAAGAAAAGGAGTACTTGTGGCACCTTAGAGACTAACAAATTTATTAGAGCATAAGCTTTCGTGAGCTACAGCTCACTTTATCGGATGCATCCGATGAAGTGAGCTGTAGCTCACGAAAGCTTATGCTCTAATCAATTTGTTAGTCTCTAAGGTGCCACAAGTACTCCTTTTCTTTTTATTAAAGGACTGTGTTCCAAAGTTAAGTACGTAACACCTATTGGGTTCACACAATAATTACAGTCTGACTGCCGTCTGCTCTTTTCATCACAGTGACACCTGCTAACAAATATGTTGCTAACTCTGCAGCATTACAAATAGGTAGATCCTTACAGGCTGCTACAGGGCTGGGGTACTTGGTCTGCTTACTTACTAGCGGAAGGTAATTTAGCAAATTTGCTTCAATGATCTGCTTTTCACAGTGTGATTCTGTATATATTGCATTATATAATTCCCAGGTACAGCATAAACATTGCAGATACTTCTCCCCTTCCATTTTTTCCTATTATTATTGAATTATTGTGTTTATATTGCCATCGAAACTTGTATGATCTCTTTAGGACTCCAGGGGCCAAATTCTACCCTTTGGTGTGCATGTATGGTTCCTATTCAAGCAGAATTCAGTGGGGGCTAAGTTTGTGCAGAATTTGGAGCTATATATGGGAGCTATGTTTGTGTGCAAAATTTGGCTATAAGTACATTGGGAGGTACTAAAAACTACTGGTATAAGTACATAGTTGCAAGAGTGATCACAACAGTTTCTGGGAACATTCTGTGAACAAGAATTTGCTTGCACAAATGTTCACAGAAAGCGAAATAAGGGGGTAGCAAAAACTATTGAAGTGACTTAATGGTTGCTATGGTACAACATTAGTGAATAACCTTTTGCAGTATCTGCACAGCTCTGCATAGAATCATAGAAATGTCTGGTGGAAGGGACCTCAAGAAATCATCACGTCCAGCCCTCGGCACTGGGGCAGGACCAAGTAAACCTAGACCATGCTTGACAGCTGTTTGTCCAACCTATTCTTGAAAACCTTCAGTGATGGTAATTTCACAAGATCTCTTGAAGCCTATTCCAGAGATTAACTATCCTTATAATCAGAAAGATTTTCCAAATATTTAACCTAAATCTCCCTTGCTGCAGATTGATCTTCTTGAAGATTGAACTTCTTGTCCTACCTTCAGTGGACATGGAGAACAATTGATCACAGTCCTCTTTAAAACAGCCCTTATCATATTTGAAGACTCTTATCAGGATCCTCTCAGTCTTTTCTCAAGATTAAACATGCCCACTTTTTTAACCTTTCCTCATAGGTCAGGTTTTCTAAACCTTTTATCATTTTTGTTGCTCACCTCTGGACTCTCTCTAATATGTTCACATTTTACCTAAAGTGTGGTGCTCAGAACTGGACACTGTACTCCAGTTGATGCCTCACTAGTACCATGTAGAGCAGGACAATTACCTCCTCCCATGTCTTACATACAACACTCCTATTAATATACCCCAGAATGATGATAGCCTTTTTTGCATTTGTATCATACTGTTGATTCATATTCAATTTGTGATCACTATAACCCCCAGATCCTTTTCAGCAGTACTACCTCCTAGATAGTTATTTCCCATTTTGTAGTTGTGCATTTGATTTTTCCTTCCTAAGTGAAGTACTTTGCACTTATCTTTATTGAATTTAATTTTGTTGAATTCAGACCAATTCTCCAATTTTTCAAGGTCATTTTGAATTTTAATCCTGTTTTCCAAAGTGCTGCAACCCTTCCCATCTTGGTGTCATCTGCAGATTTTATAAGCATACTCTCCACTCCATTATCCAGGTCACTAGACTGCATTTCCCTAGCTTGCTTATGCCTGTGGAATTATGTCAAAAGCATTACTAAAATCAAGATATATCACATGTATATCTACTGCTTCCCCCACATCCATTAAGCCAGTATAGCAAGAAGTTGGCTTTCATAGCTTTTATTACCTTGTAAGCACGGTCCAGGATTTGGTTTAGTGTTTGAACTGTCTACTGATCAGCTGAGCTCAGCACTATTTAGGCCTCCATTTAATGTTGGTGTTGCAGTTATACAGTCTAACTTCTATGCAAGAAATAGTAAGTTAAAAAGTATTATCTGTATTAACTATCAGCTTTATGATTTATGCAACTTTTCAGACAGGTTGGTGATTAAATGGTCCTGATGTACAAACACAATGAAATGGTTCTTATATAGCCCTAGGACATACAATGAATGTCTTACCATTTCTGCCAGTCTACTGAAATAACGAACCTGCTTTTAAAACTCAATTACCACTGGAAGGTAATTGAAAAAAAATAAAAGAAAAAATTATGCCTATGGATTTCCACCCATCATGGACAGTTATGGAAAGGAGGGTGATGTCATGATAAAAACAATTTTTGAACACATTAGAAGGTATACAGCAGTGCTTTTTGCTTTATACTGTAAGCTTTAAAGAAGTACAACCTACCATCGTTGGAGCCTTCCAAGGATGTGAGAGCCCAACTGAATAATTAGTTTACAGGAAGTAAATATTCAACAAGTTATCAATGTACGTACGTGAATAAAGAAGTTACTGGTATGATGCAAATTAAAGGCAAAAAAGTTACCAATTCCCCTCTCCCAGAAGGTGTAATTATGCAATGAAGCTGGGAAACAGACACCACTAAAATCCAGTAACAGCTGTGTTACGTAAAGGCTCAGCAGCTTAAAAATTCTATTTGTGACTAACAGCCCTTTTGAATTTTTTTGTTTTGTTTGAAAAATTTGATTTTTTTAAAGCTAATACAAGCAAGTTTTATCACACAAATTACAAGAGATTGTGAAGCACCTCTCTCACTCAATAGATACCCCCACCTCAATATGTGGACACAGTACCCAAAAAGTTCGGGAAATTTGTGGAAAATACTGTTTGTGAATATTAGTTTGAAGCAAAAGTAAATTTCAGTTCCATCACATTCTCAACCTTGTAATTTTTGCTTTCTGCCAACAATCAAGTGCTTGAGCTTTATTAGTCTAAATACTTTAAAGCACAGTTGACTTTATTTTGATATAGAATCCAAATAAATAAAAAGTGACTTCACAGAAATGACCTTTGGGAACCCCACAGTCACTGCGTTTCACTGATTTCCATTTCAGATTTGCTCACTCTTCAAAAAAAATTTTGAAAAATAAAAATATAAAAAAATCTGACTTTTCCAATTGCCAGACCCACAAACTCAACCTGGCCTCTGACAGTCAATCTGGGTCCTTCAATCTTGTATATCAGCTTCAGTAATAATGATTCTGAAGGATAAATTAAACCATTGGTTATACCTCTGCAACCCATTGTTTTCAGAGTATGCCCTCAGTGACACCTGTAGAAACCCACTTAGGGTAAGTGAGATCACATAGGTGTCATTGAATAATATCTGAAGACAATGAAATTGAACAGAATTGAGGACCTTTTTTGGCTGAAAGGACCTGTTATTTTGCACTATTTACATTCTGATCCGGTTTCTACCCAGTAATCTCTGTCAACATTTCAGAGTGGCTTTCAAGCAGCTGTCGCTTTAAAAAAAAGTCACTACAAAAGTAATTTCCTTCCTCCCTCCCCACCAAATATGGGTCATATAAAGGACTAGACTGAAAATTACAACGATTTACAGTGCACAGAAGATGTTTTGCATTCCCCGCCCATGGGAAGGGGCTTCCACAGGCTCACAGAAAGGAAATCAACAAGACTATTAGGCTCTGCTACCCTGTCAAATAGTTTTGGGGTCTCTTCTGCCTTTTTAGATTTTCCTTTAGTATTTCTTCCACACAGTTCATTGGGAGGAGAGATGCATTTATTCTATTATTTTTGCTGTTCTTTGATACCTCCACACATTTTTCTATTCTTTCTCCTGTAACTCATTGTGAGAAACTTTAGGGTGAACCAAATAAAAGCTAAAATTATATAAAGCACCCTCCTCAGATCCAGGATCAATGTCAAGCAGCTCTTTAAGGCAATCAGCACAACACCACTGAAAATAAGGTGGTTCGTGAAGATTCCTTTCAAATTCATACAAACTGATACTGCCTGCTATTGCAATTGGTAGATGAGATTAAATCTTATTAATTTAAATTCTACTTAGAAGATGAGATGACTTTCCAGCTTTTCTCCTAGTTCTAATAGGGCCAGGAAGAGCCATCCTAAATGACTGTAGCTGGAACTTTAGGAGATTTCCAAATAATTTATTATTACTGAAAGATTATTCTGAACACACAGTAATACAAATATCCCAAATTCATACAAGGAAAGGGTTGACACTGATCCTAGCATAAATGATGTATTTTATTGAAAAGTATTTCTCATCTATTTGAACTATATTATATAGATACACGCAAATGCTAAATTTCTTATAGAGCCTAACTTTATGAATATTCTAATTTAACTAGGCTGATTAGCATTTTTGTCCATTTTATTACTGAATAATTTAAGATCAAGCACATCGAATGTGAAAATTAAAACTTAAATAGTTTGAGATTTAGTAAATTCATGATGGAATTTTAAATTCAATGTACAATTGGTTTCTTAATCTTATTATTTGTTCTTGAATAATTTTTTGCAGGCCTTGATAAAGGAGGTAATTTTCATAATATCCAAAGCACCGAAATATTCAGGATTTCAGTGATTAAAATGCACACTCAAAGGACTGGAAGACATAAGGATTGATATTGGCGTATGCAGTCTATCACCTTTGTGGTACCAGGACAACCCATCTATTGAGATATGCAGATGGTCTCCACCTCCGTAATATTGTAGTCTGAGTTCAATTCAAACACAAATCAAATGATGTTGGCTAATGGCTGATCAAAGATGTACGGTAGCCACCATTAAAAAAAGAATAATCAGCATTTGCGAACAGTTTCCACACAGTGGTATCTGAGACAACACAGCTATTTCACCTACACTATTTCACCTATTCTAGATATGGGGAAATAACAGTGGTGTCAGATATCACTGCATAGAAAGTCGTGGAAAACATTGGCTTGTTAATGGAAACAACCAGAAAAGATATGAACTGGTGGTCTAAATTCAGGTATCCACATCAAACACTACCATCTCAGATGGCGCTAATTGGAAGTCTCAGCAAAGAGGTCAAGGACAGAATGAAATATGTGCTCATCTCTAAAGGTGCTACGAGTAGGTCAGGGTTGAGACGTGTTGACAAGGTAGCAAACGGAAAATTACACTGCCTGTGATGTCCCTGTAATTTGAATAAATGAGTTCAGTCCCATGAGATGCCAATTCATTGCCTTTCACAAGGTTTACATTATTTTTAGAAGATATAAATTCACTTGTATAAGTTACAGTACAAACCTACAATGTGGGTACCATGCAAATTCCTTAGACTACTAAACGAGTTTCATGCAACGAGTGCTTGAATGCTTTTTCTTTATCTTCATTTTGACATATTGTAAACTATTATCTTCTTCAGAATATGATATTATTTCATAATTACAGGTACAGAATTGTCTTGATTAATAATATGTTTGTCAAGAACTGCTGTCAACATTCTAGTCAGTGATTTCACCTCAGTTACAGTCACTAAAATAACTTTTGTGATATGTAGGTTTCACTAATCCACATATGAGAGAATTGATTCTAGCCAAACCCTAAGTATTTTAAGATCAGACTTTGAAGTATTGTTCCAACAACACATATTTATAAAAAAACTTGAGCATATGTAAGGTGTAACCAAAAAAGCCCCCAATATTGTATTTACTTCAATTTCTTACCTAAAGATCATGTTTTATCCACACAACTAAAAGGAGTATCCTACATGCTACCAAGTCTGTTTTCTAATTGAAAGATGGCCTTGATGGTCTACTATCCTAAAATTCACTTTCTTCCAATTTAATCATGAGTTTTCCATCCCAATATGGGCTTTAATGTCACAAGGCTCATATTTCATCTCCAAATGTATTTTCTATGCCTACTTTGTAATTTGGCAAAAAAGCATAGATCAAAAAAGGTTTAATTTTATTGATTTCATATACTATATCCTGGTGACCACCCTTCATTGGCAGGAAGATGGATTAGATAACACAGGGGTCTTTCCAACTCTAACTTCTATTTCTGTAGATCAAGTATAACAGAAGCACTGCATGTTTTAATTAAATTAGTGGCCTATATGTGGATCAAATTCACCCCAGCATAAGAAGGTTCAGTTCAACCAGATTCTATTTAACTCTTGGATGTATTACCAAATGCTACAAAAAGCAGGGATGATTTTCAAAACAGTTTTGTTCTAGGCAAAAGGACATAGCTGTAAGAACACTAAGTATATAAAGCTTAGATTCATGGGGAGAGTCATGAGACTTAGTAAAAATGTAAATTTTTACTTAGTAAATGCATACATTTATTTAAATGAAAATCCCAGAACAATTTTTGGTAAAAGTTTTTGATGTAGCCTAGGAGTAACTCTGTCCATATGGAATACAGTGTATGGGGGACCTCCCACCCCCGACCAAAACCTGTATTTTGCTACTAAATATTCTGTTAGAGTAATTATATAATGCATATGATGACAGGCTCCAAGGGAAGGTCCATTAAGGACAGCTGCACCACATTAAAATCCTAGGTTTGAAGAGGGTCTTTAGGTGGTGGAAATATATGAATTGGTCCTTTTAGAAATCTAGGTACAAAGGGGTGAGGAAAGAAATGAATGACTCTTCACTGCAGATGATACACAAAGATAGCAGCCAAATGCACTCTAATAGAACTGATTGAGAGTCCCAAGTATGTCAGAGACAATAAGTAGCCCAAGGTAACTCAGCTAGAATTGGATTGAATGTAGCATTGAATGGACCACAGTAAAAAAAGCTTCCATTTCACAGTATATGTCAGTCTTGTAGAAGCCTTTGTGTCCTGAATCCAAAACCCTTGAACTCATACCAAATGGTTCATCAGCTGGACACAAAAACCCCTTGGCGTGCCAAGATGTTGGTACACTTGCCCATACTCAAGGAAGATCATGGGCTCACCCTGGATCTTAAAACAGCATTGCCAGGATCAAATCCCTTCTACTGCCATGAATATGCAGGGATGCATACTTCCTAGCATTGAAGCAGAATCCCATCCAATTGGCAGCCTGGCTGGTGACACTGAGCATTTGTTGGAGATGCTCTGGGTTATTTGCCATGAGGACCAGATTGTTTTCATAGGCCAAGATATTCATCCTGTTGCCATACAGGTCAAAACTGCCTACACCACTGCAGATCACTCGAATGAGCGGCTCCATGGCTAGGTTGAAAACAATGGGGCTGAGGGGACAGCCTTGCTTGATGCTGCTATGGATTGGAATTTCAGGAGGCTCCCCTTCCATGGAGTGGAAGGTGGTGGTGCAGCCTTCATAAAGTTCCTGGACCAGTTGAAGAAAGTTTTCAGGCATTCTGTACTCTCAGAGCATCTATGGTGGGGGATAGATCCGAAAGCATTAGCCATGTTCACTATGGCACATTGCCTCCATGCCCTCCTAACCATGCTGATGGCAATTTGAAGACCAAATTTGTGTTTGTAACAGCCTTGACATGACATGAAGCCCTTCTAAATGGAGCTGATGGGTTCTCTGTTCACCAACCTGTCTGTAATCCTAGCTGTGGGTAGCTGGCATATAGTTTGTACATGGTGAAACAGAGAGAGATGGGTCTCCAGTTACTGGGATTGTCTTACTCATTTTTTTGTAGATAAGCACTATTATAGACTTCCAGGAACTGGAAATATGGCAGAACTCTTTGCACTTGTTGAAAATGGCAAGTAATAGCTGTCAACTGGGTTTTTTCAGGAAGTCATAGCAAATGCCATCTTTTCCTGGGGCTGTGTTTTTTGTCTTCAAAAGTCTAGTCATTATTTCCTGTGATGTAAAGTCTTCTTCCAGTAACCCAAGCCCCAGCCCTGAGCTCCCTCCCAGAGCCAACACCTCATACTGCCTCCTGCACCCCAAACCCCCTTGTGCACTCCAAGCCCCAGCCCTGACACCCCTTCCCAGAGCTAGCACCCGCACCCCCACACTCTGCCCCAGCTCTTAATCCCCTTCCACAGCCAGCATCCTGTACCCTCTTCTGCACCCCAACCCCCTGCCCCAGGCTCAACCCAGAGCCCCCTCCCACACCGTGAACCCCTCAACCCCAGCCCAGAGCCTGCACCACCTTCTGAATCCCAACCCCTACCCCAGCCCAGTGAAAGTGAGTGAGGGTGGGGAAGAGTGAGTGATGGGGGGGGGATGGAGTGAGTGGGGCGGGGATTTGGTGGAAGATGAATACACTTTGTGGCCAAATAAGACCATCCTCTTGCTATCCTTATCAGATGGGGTAGACCAGAAATGTTGCTATTTATTTTTCTGGTTGGCCACCTCGACCACCAACGAATTGGGTGACGGGTGTGTAAAGAGAAACTCAGAACCTTTGGAAGGAACATAATATTTGTGGTTTGCTCTCCTGCAGGTTGGGGTATAGTGGCCGGGGTCTGACATATGGCTTTAGCTGGTTTAGCTGGCAGTGCTATTTTGGAAGAGGTGGCGGGTTATTGCCAGCTGCTTTAGCTGGCAATGCTATTTTGGAAGAGGTGGCGGGTTCTAAAATGTAGGTAAGTTTGTGTTGGTGTTCACTTCCTCAAGAGTAATCTTGAGCACATCGGCAACTCTTTTAAACAAGTCCTGGAAGTGTATGAAATCGTCAGCTGTTGTTTGTGGTGGAGGCATAATAGCCTCTTTGAACAGATGAGTGTTTATAGTTGGAGAGGTGTCAGGTGCAACGTCCTCTGCTGGCTGAGCTGCTGGTTTGTCTCATAGCTCAGCATCATTGTTTGTGGTTGGGGGAGGAGATCCAAGATCCTCTCTGCATGAGGTAGGACGAGTGCTATAACGTCTCTTATAAGATTCCCAGGGATTCCAATGTGGTCATTGGCCAGGGAAGGATATGCATGGTCCCATCCAAGGGAGGCCATACCAGAATGGGAATTCCCTGGAATATGAGGAGAGGGATCTAAGATGTCCCCCAGTCACAGGTGGCTTAACAGAGGAAGAATAGCATGGAGAAAAAATGCCATCAATGTCCTCCTCCTCCTCTTCCTCATTTGAGAGGTGAACCAGGCTGTCATAAATATAAAGGGAAGGGTAAACACCTTTAAAATCCCTCCTGGCCAGAGGAAAAACCCTTGCACCTATAAAGGGTTAAGAAGCTAGGATAACCTCGTTGGCACCTGATCACAATGACCAATGAGGAGACAAGATACTTTCAAAGCTGGAAGGGGGGAGAAACAAAGGGTCTGGGTCTGTCTGTGTGATGCTTTTGCCGGGGACAGAACAGGAATGGAGTCTTAGAATTTAGCAAATAATCTAGCTAGATATGCGTTAGATTATGATTTCTTTAAATGGCTGAGAAAATAAGCTGTGCTGAATAGAATGGATATTCCTGTCTTTGTGTCTTTTTGTAATTTAAGGTTTTGCCTAGAGGGATTCTCTATATTTTGAATCTAATTACCCTGTAAGGTATTTACTGTCCTGATTTTACAGAGGTGATTCTTTTTACTGTTTCTTCTATTAAAATTCTTCTGGTAAGAAATTAATTTTTATTATTGTTCTTAAGATCCAAAGATTTGGGTCTGTGGTCACCTATGCAAACTGGTGAGGATTTTTATCAAACTTTCCCCAGAAAGGGGGGTACAAGGTTTTGGTGAGGATTTTTGGGGAAAGACATTTCCAAACATAAAATAAACCTGGTTAGACGTTTGGTGGTGGCAGTGGAAGTCCAAGGGCAAAAGGTAAAATAGTTTGTATCTTGGGGAAGTTTTAACCTAAGTTGGTAAAAGTAAGCTTAGGAGGTTTTCATGCAGGTCCCCACATCTGTACCCTAGAGTTCAGAGTGGGGAAGGAACCTTGACACAGGCATATTGGGAGTCACTAACTCTGAGGTAATGAAAACATTTTTTATAGGAGGTAAGTAATAACTACAAGGTATCTAAATAAGTAACAAAAACTAATTAACTATTAGAACTGTATCTAAATAAAGGCTACAAAGAGAGAAACTAGCTGGACTGCTAAACTCCGTCCCTGGCTGGGGACAGTAGAGAAGGAACTGGGGAGACTGGGCTGTGCACTGACATAAGCATCCGATGATGCATCCGACGAAGTGAGCTGTAGCTCACAAAAGCTTATGCTCAAATAAATTTGTTAGTCTCTAAGGTGCCACGAGTACTCCTTTTCTTCAATGCTTGAAGAACTCTGTAAGACAGTAGTGGAATGCCGAGTTTGAGGATTCCTGGTTTCAGGGAGGGGAGTATGGGTTATTGGTTATAACTAGTACAGCAAAATAGAAAGATTGGAAGGATGGTCTAATAGCAAAAGAGCTGGCCTGGACTGTAGAAGACCTGGGTTTGATATTTGATTTATCCACATCTGTCTTGTGTGACCTTAGACAAATCACTTAATTAGCCTTTTGTCTCAGTTCCCTAGCTCTCTAAAATGGGGATATAGATAGAACAGGTCAGAATTTTTTTGTCAAAACAGTTGTATCAGAAAATGTCAATTCATCATAACCAAAAACTGTTCACAGGGATAGATCCAGTTTTGATTATTTTCTTGTTTTGAAAAACTTTTTGGAAAAAAGTTTTGCATACGTCTAAAGATCCCATTTTGACATTTTTACATTAAAATGTCTATTTTTTTCAGTGTGAAATTTTTATTTTGAAATTTAAGCAAATGTTAGTAAATAATTTTTAAAAATTAAAAAGGTTAAAATAAAACAAAATATTTTAGAGTGATTGAAATGAACCAATTTGATTGACCCAAACAATTTTTTTAAAATTCTAAGAATTTTCATGAGATGGGAAAACAATTTCCCACCCAGTTCAATATATGGCTTGCCTACTGCACACGGGTGTTGAGATAATAACATCCATAGATGATTGTGAGGTGCTTGGACACTTTATTGATGAGAGACACAGAAGTACCCATCTAAAATAGAATAGGTTTGGCACATTGATTTTGAAAGGTAGCAAGCTAACCATTTGAGACTTGGGTCTCCCATGTTAGAGACCCAAGTTCTATCCCTAGCTCGGCCAGAGTGACTTTGTAATTAATAAGGGGTTTGAAGCACAGAGAAATATTAAAACTAGTCCATGGAAGTATTAAGATTTAAACATATTGTTTCTTGGCTCCCAATGTGGTGCATTTTGCTCTAGACTGGACAGTATTTGCATGGTAGAAGGTAAGCAAGCAAGAAAGCTGGCTGGCTACTCAATGAGAACTGGGAGTGTGCACAGTGGAGACGAAGGGTAAATTTTTCAAAAGATATAAGTAAATTAGGCACTTTGAAAGTTAATGAACTTAATCTGCAAAGGACATAAGACATTTTTGAAAAATGTACCAAGACACTTCATAAAATCAAGGAACAAGTGTTGAAAAAGTTCTGCTGCACATGTGCAGATGGCTATTTTCAGAGGATTATGAACTGGCCAAATCTGAATGGATGTTCGCAAGGAAAGTAAAAACACTCTTCTGACAACAGGGTCACTTCCGTAAAAAATTTCAAATTCCTGCTGCAAAGCATGGAGCTGTTACAGCTATTCGAATAATTGGTCGGAAAATTATTAACATTGGCAAAACTACTGCACCTAGCTCTTGGAAGTGGCTGAACTGTTTCTGCTGATATTTGAACCTGAGGCAGAGCCCACACATACCAAATTCCAGCCTGAAGCATGAAGTTTGCACAGTTATAGGCAACTGCAAATTAGGGCTTATCCTGGGAAGTGTCAGACCCACAGACAGACAGACATAACCATCAGTGTCACTCTACCTATAATGATGCCAGGAGTAGCTCTGACACAACTACCTCTATCAGTTTTAGCTTGCAAACAAACTTCTTTTCTACATCACGGAATTGGTGTGAAATCCTAGACCCTTGTAGCCATCATCAAAACTGCTATTGATTTCAGTGGGGCTGGGATTTCACCTTTGGTCATTTATGGAGGTTTATTTGTGATTTGTCTTGTGTTTTGCAGAGGACATTAAACACAAAAATCACAAAAAAATATTTTGTGGAATAAGATAAATGCAAGAAGCAGCTTTCAACTGTTAAGGTTTGAACTTCACCCAATAATAACAAGAACTTGATCAAGCATGAACATTCCATAGCTATCTATAGATTTGTACTACACAAGCTTAGAAATGTCATTGGCACACTTCACAGTGTAATCAATAAGTTCTTTTTAACCTTTGAGTGAGAAGGTTGGGATACAGCGTAGGACTGATAAAGACTCTCCTGCTGTTTGAAGGATGCAAAATTTACGGATAAACAAACTCTGCAGCATTTGGTTAATGGGCTACATGAACTTGACCTTACAGAGTTTCAGTAACCTTACAGGCTCAAGGTTGGCACCTGCCCATTTGATTTTGGGTTTGAGTTTTACCCAAATGTTCAAGGGGAATACTGTAGCACTCTCTTTCTTCAGGTCCCAAGAATCTTCTCTAGTTCCTTATGTTGCCTCCAGGAGGTTGAAGGTAGCTTGACCCCATCAGAGTCTACCCTTTGTGAGGGCCTCCCTCAAGGTTTTTGAAGGGTGTAAAGTGACTACTTTCATTGTTTTTACTAGAGATAACATATCAGGGAGGCTTTCTGTTCTCTTCCAATCCTTAAAATTTTCAAGGGTAACAGCACTGTATCTACAGAATACCCAAAGTTTATCTAGCTGCCAAGCACTAGGAAACTGAAACACAATAATTAGGTATGACAGATTTTGATTTTTTTAAATAATTTTGACAGATAATATCAATGTTTATTTTAAGATTTTTTTATTATTGTTTTACATGTTCTCAGTTGTGGGAAAATATGGGGTGAGTCAGACAATAAATATTTAATGACCATAGACATTGAAATCCAAAGAGTTAAAGCTTCATAACTGGTAGAACACAAATTGTCAATATCACACAAACATATACAAAGTAAATATCCTCAAATTAATCTCTGATAAGTTCTTAAGCAAAATTTTCCTTATTTTGCCTATTTGTAAAGTTTGATTATTATTGATGGAAATATTTCTCCCCATTAGTTTGTGCATATAGAGTGAAATTGATGTTTACTGATAAAAATGTAATCCTTCTAACTATAATCACCACAACTTATTTGTTATGGAATTTGAGGGCAACCAAAGTGCTTAGCACATATATTTCCTCTCCTGCTGTTATATGAGAAGACAATAGTTTCCTGACCCCAGACTTACCTTACCCCTTCACCCCAAAAATATTCTGCCATGCAAAAGGATATGTGAAAGTCACCATGGCAGATCTTTTCCAATAGTAATACAGGATTGCACCTATAGTGTTGTTATTATTTATAGCACAGTAATATCCAGTAAGCCCATGATGGATCCAAGCTCCATTATGTTAGGGACTGTCCAAAATACAAACACATCCAAAAAACATGTTCCTGGCCTGAGAAGTTTTCAAGTGTTTTCCACTAGTTTTAAATGTCAAATGAGAAGTTATAAAGATTCCCCCACTCCTTGGAAGCATATTCCTCAGTCCACTGTATCTCACTGTCTGGAATTGTTTCCTTTTATATGACTAGGGGCTCTCCTTCTTGATACTCTGTGCCAAACTCCCAGTTTGGAGTGGAGAACCCTTTTACAGCTTTTGGAGAGGTAAGAATTCACACTGAAATCTCCCAGCACCTTTTTCAGTAAAAAAACAAACAGCTTTAACAGCAACAGGTTTCAGAGTAGCAGCTATGTTAGTCTGTATTTGCAAAAAGAAAAGGAGTACTTGTGGCACCTTAGAGACTAACAAATTTATTTGAGCATAAGCTTTTGTGAGCTACAGCTCCACTTCATCGGATGCATTCAGTGGACAATACAGTGGGGAGATTTATATACACAGAGAACATGAAACAATGGGTGTTACCATACACTTTAGTGATCACTCTTCTTACAGTGTGTATAACATCCATTGTTTCATGTTCTCTGTGTATATAAATCTCCCCCCTGTATTGTCCACTGAATGCATCCGATGAAGTGACCTGTAGCTCACGAAAGCTTATGCTCAAATAAATTTGTTAGTCTCTAAGGTGCCACAAGTACTCCTTTTCTTTTAACAGCAACAGTTACCCTTCTCAACCAATACAGACCCTTTCCCTCACCTTCTTCCCTTTGGACTCTGGCGAATTCTTGCACATGGTGCAGGTTGCTGCTTAGGCTGCTCCCTGGGTCAGTCCCCTAGGCTGCAGCTCAGTGTCTTGGCCTGGTGTGTCCCAGCAGCAGCTACTACTGCCAGAGTCACCACTTGCCTTCTCTAGCAGCCCACTTAGTTCTTTTTAATTGCTGTAGAAGTAGTTGCAGGGAGAAGGGGTGGGATTTCCTGCCAGCTCTCTAGCCAACCAGAACTCTGAAGGTGAGAAGCCAGTTTCTCCTGTTTTGCCATCACCCTCACTGTGGGGAGCCTAGGATCAAATCCTACTTTAATAACATGGCTGATGGGGCTTCAAACTTAGTTTCATCCTATTGCCCCAAATAATACTCATTTGCATCACTCTAACTCCCCATCATCTTTGAGAAAGACTTGCATATTTCTCCCCTGCCTGAAAATACCTTGCGTCATTATGGATGGAGATGTGGCAAATAAGCATCGAAAATGTTGATTGTTTATTCAAATCAAGGATCATTCTTCCCTGATGGAAATATGAAAATTGGTAAATAGAGAAGAGCAATACAAAAATACAAATACTTGAATTGAAGTCTGAAACATAGAATCAGTTACTTAGTCCCAAAATATTTGCTCTTTACAACTGTAACCAATGTTTGGGCTACAAGCAAGACCTATTGATTTTTTAAAATTATTGTCAAAATGGCTGCTGCATTAGAAGAACTCAGTTGTTATCCGTGTTGTATTAATTTAGATAGAATATACAGGCTTAAAGAGTCAAAGGTGTTAACATGACCCTGTCACTGTCCAACATTAAATAGTGTTAAACAAGGTTTGGAGTTTGATATACAGAGATCTGAGCCTACTTAGTACCATGGCAAACACCATTAAAATCCTTTTAATTCTTTATTAGAGATAGAGAAAAGAAGGGAAAACAATTAAAGTATGTGAAATGTAAGGTATTAAGTAAAGCTTTTATTTTAACAATGTCCCTTGTTCCCTTTAGCTGTGGGAAGTTTTTAAAGGGAAAAAAAACTTGTTTGTCACTCTCCTAGATGCTATTAAAGATGATAATTGTTCTTTTGGGGAAAAGAGATGTTAGTTGAAATGGACTGAAGCTGATGTTAAAGCCCAAAACCATTTCCAACGAAGACAAAACAGACAAACATACACAAAAAGGGAGAGAAAAGAATAGCAAAAAGATTCATCTTCCTTCTGTGATGTTGACTCTCGCTTGCAACCTCACTGCTGGAAAACCACAGGTGGGGAAGTGAGAGAACACATAAGCAGGGGAGGAGGAAAAGACAAAGTCTCACATCCCAGGTGGTGTTCGGGATTTAGCTCGAGTCCGTGTTGGTGGTGGTGATGCCATCAGGCTCCCTCTCTCTGGTCAGGACATCTTTAAAGATTAGGACAAAGGACTGGGGTCACAGAAGACAGTGTGAGTAGCAGCTATATTACTGAAGCTCGCTCCAACAGCCAGTCTGTCATCTTTCAATCAGCCAGCATTTCAGTCACAGCTTTCCTTCTCTGCTAGTTACCCTAGCCAAGTTTTTTTTGTTTTGACACACCCAAAAGGAAATGATGGGTGGAACAACCCATTTTCTCATTATTTTGTTTGCCAATTAGCTGTAATTTCCAACACACCAATTTTGGCTCACTTATTTTCAGTTACACACTTTTCTTGTTTACCAAGTGTGATCTTAACAGAGTTCTTGAGTTATGTCAGGAGGCCTTTTGGTGTTGAATAATTCAGTCTCTCTCACTTTGCACCTTTTTCCATCAACATTTTATGAATTTACACTCATTTTTTACAGCTGAGCTCACAGTTAAGGTAAATTTGTAGGCCCAATCACCACAAAAGTGGATCACCACCCCTTGTTGGTTATGAACTATAGTAATAAAATACATAGTTTATTTGTCCACTGTATGATCACCCTTTTGTTGTGTCCAAGAAAACCTCCTGAATATGAACCAATGGGTTTGGGTCCAAGGAGAATTTAAAAGGGAGTTAAGCTGGAAAACTTTTGAAATCTCACATAGCTGGTTGTTGGAGAATATATATATATATATTTTAAAAACAACCCGCCCCCACAACCCTTAGTCTCCCGTCTGTTTGGTATGCTGAAGGGATCTGAAGTTAACAATCGCTTGTCAACATCAAACTATAAAGTCTTCCCTATAGCTTTGAAAAGAAACCCATTGATATGATTTGCACCTTTAATATCATATAAGCCAGGATTCAAGGTGTTTTACAGCCAAGTGACATCAGCCTTACAGCCTTTCATCATTGAGTGTTTGCCATTCAGGGATCCCATAATGGTAGTTACAGTTATGCTGATGTTGCCTTTGTCCTCCCTGAAGTGAATGAAGGGGAAGGGAGCTGTTTGCTAATCAGGACCTTAGGAAATTTTTATTTTAAATCATGAATGGTTCAGTGGTGACTGACTCAATTACTAATTTACCGTGAAGTATACCACAGTATTTTGTGAGAGGGACTTGGTAAGTACAAAGGAAACAATGGCAGCTATAAAGTAACATAGTTATGTCTGCATATTACCCATGACAACAAAATAAATAACTCATCAAATCAAAGAGGGGAAAAATTGTTCCTATCAATTGTGTTAGGTAAATTCCATCAACTTATATGGATGGACTGGTTTTCTGAATTCATTTTAGATTATAGCTATGCATTAAACAAATTCCTTTTGCTCATTTTGAATGACTACAATAAGATTCACATATCTCTATAGTGTGATCTAAGGCTTATTTAATAAATTACATGGATTTTGTGTATTGTATAAGTTGAGTGTTTTCTTATAAAGATGCTTAATGCTATTATATCCTAAGGTAACAGAGATGCACAGTATACTTTTAATATAGATAGAAAGCTTGTGTTCCATATGTCATTTTATTCGCTTTTTAAAACACAGTAATTGTTTATCTGTCATCTAAAACACAAAAAACCCACAAATTCTTGGAATTTCTTTCAAGGGTTCCTGCAAATAAAAGTACCCTAAATGAAAGTCTCAGTATAAGATATAGGAGTCTGAGCACCTTAAGGTACAGACGCTTTCTGAAAATCAGTCACTAAGCAACTATTTACAATGTACAAAAATATAAGAGAATGAAAGTAGAGGTGAAAATATTACATAGACAATAAATGGAGAAGAGTAATAACTGGATTCTAATAATTATAATGGTATCAGACTTATACTCTTGATGCCCATTCAGAAAGATATTTGAACCCAGGGTCTATCCTGAAAAGTCATAACAGTTGAGTTCAGGATGGATACTGAGTCATGGTACTTATTCCGACATGTAGAATAGTCTACGTTTTTATGTAATGCTTCCCATACTGGGTGAAATCTTAGCGCCATTGAAGTTAATGGAAAAACTCCCATTGACTTCAATGGAGTCAGGATTTCACCCCTGGATGTTTTGGTTTACTTCACCTCACCTAACAATGAATGGCGAGCAACAAATAAAGACATGTTACAGAAGTTCTAAACACAATTGTCTCTCCAGTCTGTGTGCTTGATAAATGCCCTGTTTCAACTTTAAAGTAAAAAAAAAAAAAAAAAAAAAAAAAAAAGGTAGGTTTCCTTTATACTAAATTCAGTGGTGGAAATCTTTAATGACTAAAACAACTATAATGTCCTCCTTTAGATTGCTGTATTTCAATACCTCATAAATCCTTTTTATTGATTAGTTTTACACAGAATGCTGTAGATCCCTAAACATAGGAAATTAAACTGAATGACAGGCAGATTTTTTTCCTGGTCTTCCCAGCAAGCATAGCAAAAATCTTATAAAAATAAAATAAGAATATTAATTCCACAGCCAACTTTGTATTCTATATTTTGAAAATTCTGCTAAATTTCTGCATTTTATTGTTGTTTTAAGTATTAGGAACCAAAAAGTAAAATGAAATGAGTATTTGAACCTACTAGGATATTTACCAGTACTTTTAGGATAAGAACTTAATTCATTTATTCAGATATGTAATTCAGTGAGATCTAAAGAATAAAAACAATATAACAAATACTAATTACAAAACTGACTTCTGATCTGGCTTCCAAGAGAGTCTCTCTCTATAGGTTTAAAGGCCAGAAAGGTCCCTTATGGTCAACTGGTATAACTTCCTGTAATTCAAACCCAAACCCGAGTATTTGTTGTTGAATGGAAGTTTTGGTTAAAAAGGACATTTTAAAAGACATTCTGCCTCTCAGAAAACACAAATGATATGGGCCATAGAGGGTCATCAACTAAGTAAGCTCCCAATCCTGCAAAGACATCTGTGCTTTACTTTAAGCATATGAGTGGTCCCATCGATGACAGGATACTCAAGTGCTTAAATATGTGAGTAAATCTTTGCTGGATTGGAGCCTAGTTTTACAGATATCAAAAGAACCTTGAAAAAAACTGAACAGTTCTCATTGTACACATGCTGCAAAGGGATGGGACTAACATGAAATGGAAAATTAGTGGACGATATCATTACAAAGCATCCTTAATTGCTTTGTTTGAATAACAATAAATAATTATTCCTTTCAACATGACAAAAAGAACAAGTTGCCAATGTCTTTGGCTGCATCTCCCAAAGACTCTTTCATAGGATATGTCCAGTGATTTGATCTACCTGGCTGAACATCCCTAGTAGAGCTGCATGTGAATTATTCATAGCACAAGTGAAAATACTCAACATATTTTCCCCTTTTGAGAAAATTAAGCATTTTGCATGGAATTTTCTGTACAAGAAAAAAAATTGGAGTTGAACACAGACTCTTTGCTACTATCTATGGGAATTTTGGACAGCTTTTTGTGATGCATTTTGAGTTGGCTGGGATTAGCAAAATGGTATTGGTTGTGTTTCCCCTGTCATCTGAGCTTACATCTTGTGCTCAGGAAGGTCAGCAAGAGCCATTATGAATCTTTGTCCTTGGACATAGAGGTAGTTTAATTGTTTTCATTTACACAGAGGCTGCTTTAGACCACTCCGGCAGTGTAAAGTGGCCATAAAGTTGATGTAAATTAAATTTTTGCACACTTAAGGCCATTTTGCACTACCACAGCAGTGTAAAGTGGCCTTAGTGCAAATGAGAATTAGATTCTGTGTCTGCTTTATTTTTCCAATAGAAAAAGTAATTCATCTGGCGAATCAGTATTATTAGTATACCTGGGAAAAATTTATGTTAGCTTAGGTACAGGTGATCAGGACTTGATCACACTTATAATGCACAGGCAGAATAAAGTCCAGTAATATATATGCTTCGTGCTTTAATAGGGTCAATTTCATAAAGCTGAAAAAAATTATGAGCAAAATCAGCTGGGAGGAAGAATTCAATCAGAAAAATGTGATAATTGTGAATCACTTCAGAACATCTTATTAGATGCCCAAAATGCCAGAATTCCACAATTGAGGAAGAAGGCCATGCTGGTTACAGGCCATGCTTTAGTGGAGAAGTGAAGGCTGTTATAAAAAAATTAAAAAATAACAGGTAACAAATGGAAGAAAGGAGAAGTTGATAATAATGAATATATCTGAAGTTAGAAATTGTAGAAATTTGTTAAGTGAAGAACTAAGGACAATGAGAAGGAAATTTTAAAATATACTAGGAAGAAAAAGAATCCTGACAATGGTATTGGTTTATTACTAGATGGAAATGATAGCATTATCAATAATAATGCAGAAAAGGCAGATGTGTTCCATAAATATTTCTGTTCTACATTTGTGGAAAAACAGATGATATAGTGTCATCATATGGTGATAACACTCTTTCCATTCTGTTAGAATCTCGGGAGGATGTTAAACAGAAGTTACAAAAATTAGACATTTTTAAATTAGCAGGTCCAGATAACTTGTATCCAAGAGTTTTAAAATAGCTCGCTGAGGAGCTTGTTGGATTCTTAAAGCTGATTTTCAATAAGTCTTGGAGCACTGGGCAAGTTGCAGAAGACTGGAAGAAAACTAATGCTGTGCCAGTTTTTAAAAAGGTTTCAGAGTAGCAGCCGTGTTAGTCTGTATTCGCAAAAAGAAAAGGAGTACTTGTGGCACCTTAGAGACTAACAAATTTATTAGAGCATAAGCTTTCGTGAGCTACAGCTCACTTCATCGGATGCATTTGGTGGAAAAAACAGAGGAGAGATTTATATACACACACAGAGAACATGAAACAATGGGTTTATCATACACACTGTAAGGAGAGTGATCACTTAAGATAAGCCATCACCAGCAGCAGAGGGGAAAAGGGGGAAAACCTTTCATGGTGACAAGTAAGGTAGGCTAATTCCAGCAGTTAACAAGAATATCAGAGGAACAGTGGGGGGGGGGGGGTGGGGGGGAGAAATACCATGGGGAAATAGTTTTACTTTGTGTAATGACTCATCCATTCCCAGTCTCTATTCAAGCCTAAGTTAATTGTATCCAGTTTGCAAATTAATTCCAATTCAGCAGTCTCTCGCTGGAGTCTGTTTTTGAAGCTTTTTTGTTGAAGGATAGCCACTCTTAGGTCTGTAATCGAGTGACCAGAGAGATTGAAGTGTTCTCCAACTGGTTTTTGAATGTTATAATTCTTGACGTCTGATTTGTGTCCATTCATTCTTTTATGTAGAGACTGTCCAGTTTGGCCAATGTACATGGCAGAGGGGCATTGCTGGCACATGATGGCATATATCACATTGGTAGATGCGCAGGTGAACGAGCCTCTGATAGTGTGGCTGATGTGATTAGGCCCTATGATGGTATCCCCTGAATAGATATGTGGACAGAGTTGGCAACGGGCTTTGTTGCAAGGATAGGTTCCTGGGTTAGTGGTTCTGTTGTGTGGTGTGTGGTTGCTGGTGAGTATTTGCTTCAGACTGGGGGGCTGTCTGTAAGCAAGGACTGGCCTGTCTCCCAAGATCTGTGAGAGTGATGGGTCGTCCTTCAGGATAGGTTGTAGATCCCTGATGATGCATTGGAGAGGTTTTAGTTGGGGGCTGAAGGTGATGGCTAGTGGCATTCTGTTATTTTCTTTGTTAGGCCTGTCCTGTAGTAGGTGACTTCTGGGTACTCTTCTGGCTCTGTCAATCTGTTTCTTCACTTCAGCAGGTGGGTATTGTAGTTGTAGGAATGCATGATAGAGATCTTGTAGGTGTTTGTCTCTGTCTGAGGGGTTGGAGCAAATGCGGTTATATTGTAGAGCTTGGCTGTAGACAATGGATTGAGTGGTATGATCTGGATGAAAGCTAGAGGCATGTAGGTAGGAATAGCAGTCAGTAGGTTTCCGATATAGGGTGGTGTTTATGTGACCATCGCTTATTAGCACCGTAGTGTCCAGGAAGTGGATCTCTTGTGTGGACTGGTCCAGGCTGAGGTTGATGGTGGGATGGAAATTGTTGAAATCATGGCGGAATTCCTCAAGAGCTTCTTTTCCATGGGTCCAGATGATGAAGATGTCATCAATGTAGCGCAAGTAGAGTAGGGGCATTAGGGGACGAGAGCTGAGGAAGCGTTGTTCTAAGTCAGCCATAAAAATGTTGGCATACTGTGGGGCCATGCGGGTACCCATCGCAGTGCCGCTGATTTGAAGGTATACATTGTCCCCAAATGTGAAATAGTTATGGGTGAGGACAAAGTCACAAAGTTCAGCCACCAGGTTAGCCGTGACAGTATTGGGGATACTGTAGTCCATCTTTGTGTGGAATGTTGGTGTAGAGGGCTTCTACATCTATAGTGGCTAGGATGGTGTTTTTAGGAAGATCACCAATGGACTGTAGTTTCCTCAGGAAGTCAGTGGTGTCTCAAAGATAGCTGGGAGTGCTGGTAACGAAGGGCCTGAGGAGGGAGTCTACATAGCCAGACAATCCTGCTGTCAGGGTGCCAATGCCTGAGATGATGGGGCGTCCAGGATTTCCAGGTTTATGGATCTTGGGTAGCAGATAGAATACCCCAGGTTGGGGTTCTAGGGGTGTGTCTGTGCGGATTTGTTCTTGTGCTTTTTCAGGGAGTTTCTTGAGCAAATGCTGTAGTTTCTTTTGGTAACTCTCAGTGGGATCAGAGGGTAATGGCTTGTAGAAAGTGGTGTTGGAGAGCTGCCTAGTAGCCTCTTGTTCATACTCCGACCTATTCATGATGATGACAGCACCTCCTTTGTCAGCCTTTTTGATTATGATGTCAGAGTTGTTTCTGAGGCTGTGGATGGCACTGTGTTCTGCATGGCTGAGGTTATGGGGTAAGCGATGCTGCTTTTCCACAATTTCAGCTCTTGCACATCGGCGGAAGCACTCTATGTAGAAATCCAGGCTACTGTTTTGACCTTCAGGAGGAGTCCACCCAGAATCCTTCTTTTTGTAGTGTTGGCAGGAAGGTCTCTGTGGGTTAATATGTTGGTCAGAGGTGTGTTGGAAATATTCCTTGAGTTTGAGTCTTTTTAAAAAGGGTAATTGGGATAAACTGGATAATTATAGGCATGTCAACCTGACATCAATCCCAAACAAGATAGTGAGACAGTGAATAGAGGACTTGATTAATACAAAATTAAAGGAGGGCAATATAATTATTGCAAATCAACATGGGTTTATGGAAAAAAAGATCCTATCAAATTAACTTGCTACTTTTTTTTATGAGATTACAAGTTTGGTTGATAAAGGTAATAGTGTTGATGTAATATATTTAGACTTCTGTAATGGGTTTGACTTGGTATTGCATGACATTTGATTAAAAACTAAAATGATACAAAATGAACATGGCACATATTAAATAGATTAAAAACTGGCTAACTGATAGGTCTCAAGACGAAAATGTAAAATGGGGAATAATCGTTGAGTTGGTGTGTGCCCCACAGGGGCATCCTATGGGACTTGGCTCTTGGCCTTACATTAAAACATTTTTACCAAATATCTGGAAGAAAACACAAAACCATCACTGATAAAAAAATTTCAGACACTTACATTGGGGGAGTGGTAAATAATGAAGACAACTGGTTACTGATTCAGAGAGATCTGGATCAGTTGGTAAACTGGGCACAAGTTCATTTTAACAATATTCATTTTAATATGCCTAAATGTAAATGTACACATCTAGGAACAAAGAATGAAGGGATGGGGGATTCTATCCTGTGAAGCAGTGACTCTGAAAACAGATTTGGGGGATCAGGAGGTATAATCAGTGTGACACTGTGGCCAAAGGAGCTAATGTGATCCTGGGATGCACAAACAGGGGAACCTTGAGTAGGAGTGGAGAGTTTGGTATACCTCTGTATTTGGCACTGGTGCAACCACTGCTGGAGTACTGCATCTACTTCTGCTGCCCACAGTTCAAGAAGGATGTTGATAATTTGGAGAGGATTCAGAGAAGAACCATGAGAGTTAGAAAACATTCCTTACAATGTTAGATTCAAGGAGCTCAACCTATTTAGCTGAACAAAGAAAAGGTTAAGGGGTGACTTGATTACAGTCTGTAAGGATCTACATAGGGAACAAATATTTAATAATGTGTTCTTCAGTGTAGTAGAGAAAGGTGTAACATGGTACAATGACTGAAAGTTGAATCTAGACAAATTCATAATTTTTAATAGTTAGAGTAATTACCCATTGAAATAATTTACCAAGGGTCATGGTGGATTCTCCATCTCTGACCAGTTTTAAATCAAGATTGAATATTTTTCTAAAAGATATGCTATGGGAATTATTTTGGGAAAGTTCTATGGCCTGTGTTATGCAGGAGGTCACACTAGATGATCACAATGGTCCTTTCTGGTCTTGAAATCTATGAATGTGTTTAAGAGTCTATAAGATTCCTATTTATAATTTTATAAGGGCAAAACAGGCAGCCCAAGGTATGAGATCAGAGACCTCCACTCCTCAAAGTTATTGCCTTTTTGAATACACCAATTTATGTAACAGCCGAGGAACTGTTTCCATTTTGCTTTACTTGGCATTATATGTATTTTATTCATTAAGTTATAGTATATCACCATGTCCTAAGGGTAACTGCTCTCTGAGCATCTGTTATGTTGTACCTGTGCCATTATAGGTCTAACATAGATGTTGTGACTAAAGACTTACTTGTAAATAAGAATATCACAAGTTTAGACTTTGCTTTAACTACACAGGCTGGGACAATTTATTTTACAATGTAATTAAGTTTCACATTTAACTTACCATTTCTTATTTGGTACACAGTATAGCAAGAAAGATCCCCGTAACCACAGCTCTTTTTATTCAGTTGAAGTAGCAGAGCAATTCTATACACAGTGGAGAGGTACAGGACAGAGCTGGTCAACATTTTCTGAATTTCAATTTAGTGGCTACTTTTTTTGTTGTTGAAAAATTGAATTTTGACACGGGGGGAGGGGAAAACTTGGAGATTTTCAACAAAAAACTTCAATTTTGGTTTTTGACCAGTGATAGAGCAGACTGAATATTTTGATTTTTGAAAAATTTCACCAACATTTCTGGTACAAAAACATCAGTAAAACATCTTCTAAAAAATTATGTGGTCTTTTTTGACCAGTCCTAGTACAGGAGCAGTAGTCAGAATGGTAGATGTTCCTATTAATGCAGAAAAGAGCTCCATGTCTCCAGAAGAGGAGTTAATACTAAGGGCCACAACCCGAGGAAAGGGGCCAGGACTAAAAATTGCTGCAAAAGTTCCTCACCGTTGGTCACCAAATAATTCCCAGCCTTAAATGAATGGCTAGCCTAGTAATCTTATTTAGGAATATAACTCATAGAAATGTAACTACTTCTAATGTTTTTTTAGCTAGTAATAAAATAAGTTTAGCATATACATAAACCCTAATGAATGTAAAAACAATCCCAATAGAGGTACTTGGAACACTGCATAATATTAAATATAACACAGTTAAAATTATAAAAAGAAACTGGGGCTGTCAATTAATCACAGTTAACTCAAGCGATTAACGCAAAACAAGTTAACTAGATTTAAAAAATAGTCACAATTAACTGCGGCTTTAATAACACTATTAATAATAGAACACCAATTTAAATTTATTATAAATATTTTTGGATGTTTTTCTACATTTTCAAATATATTTATTTTAATCACAACACAGAAAACAAAGTATACAGTGTTCACTTTACATTATTATTTTTTATTACAAATATTTGCAATGTAAAAATATAACCAAAAAAAATAGTATTTTTCAATTCACCTCATATAAGTACTGTAGTGCAATCTCTATTATGAAAGTGCAACTTAGAAATATAGATTTTTTTCACATAACTTCACACAAAAACAAAACAATGTAAAACTTTAGAGCCTACAAGTCCACTCAGTCCTACTTCTTGTTCAGTCAATCGCTCTGACAAATAAGTTGGTTTAAATTTACAGGAGATAATGCTGCCTTCTGCTTATTTACAATATCACTTGAAAGTGAGAACAGGTGTCCGCATGGCACCATTGTAGCCAGCATTGCAAGGTATTTGTGTCAGACATGTTAAACATTTATATGCCCCTTCATGCTTTGATTTGTAGATTTTACAGTGCGATTAAAACTAGGATTATGACTTTTTTTAAATCTCATGATTAACTGCAATGATTTTTATTCAGTTAACATCCCCAAAGAAACATTTGTGTTTGACTACAAATTACATCTAGAAAAGTTCTTTGAATAGATTCTGAACAAAAGCTGTCAGTTGACTACAGTGCAGAATTTGGTTAATATGGGTCAGAGAGCTTATTCACTGAGCAGCACCTATTATGGCATACAGACACACTCAATGTTAAAAGAACATTATTTGGTTGCAAACTCAAGCACTCAAAACTCAGGAAATGCCAGAATTAAAGATTGCCCATGCAACCCTTGTGCCTATGCATTATGATAAAGTCTTTCATTACATGACCACATATTATTTTGTCCACAGGATCGCTGCCTGATTCAGTGCACAGGATGGATGGTGCTCAGTTAATGAGCTGTTATTCAACATTTTGTTTTCTCCTCAATGTTCAATTTGTGGCCCTAAGTCTTATTTACTGCACACTATTAAAAGCCTGCTCTGAAGAGAGAATAATTCATTTTGTTTTGGGCTTTTCTATGACATTCATCACTATAGTATCTGAGAGCTTCACAAACATTAATGAACTTATTTTCTCAACACCACTGTGAGATGAGGGTGTATTATATACCCATTTTACAGATGGGAAACTGAGGCATAGAGAAATTAAAGTAAAAAGTATCCACTAATTTTATGTACCCCATCTGAGACATCTGGGACCAGATTTTTCAGACAAATTAGCATTATATAGTACTTCATGTGTCCAAGGCATAGCTTCCATTAACTTCAGCTGCAGTTGTGAGTGCTCAGCACTTCTAAAAATTATACCTCAGGGTATCAAATCAGGCACCTAAAACAATAAACATGCACTCAGGGATCAGTTATGAAAAGTTTAGTTTAAGTGACTTGCCCAATATCACACCAGAACTCTGTGGCACAGGCAGGGATAGAATCCAATTCTCCAGGGCAGCATTCAACTGCCTTACCATGAGACTACCCCTTTCTTTTCCTGCCTCATTCACTACACGCCTTCCAATTTCTGCAACAAATTAAGCCAGGAACCTACTGACAATAGTCTCCTTTAGGTCATTCACTTGACCAGGGTCGCACAGAGGTTTTTTGTGGCCCAAGGCAAAAGCCGAGTGAAGGCCCCTCCTCCCCTTTCCTATCCATCCACACAGTTAAACCTTTTGTCCAGGCTCTTCTCATTTTATGTCTTGAGTACTGCAACATCCTTCTCTCTGGCCTTGACTAATGCAATTGAGTTCTTGCTACTGCAAAGGTCATTTTCCTTGCCAGTAGCTTTGACCATGTAATCCCTCTCTTTGCATCTCTCCACTGGCTTCCCTTTCGCTATCACATTAAACGTACGTTAATTGTCTTCACTTTTAGGATCCTTCACAGACTATTCCCATCCTACCTATCATCTCTCATTCACAATGCCTATGAAAAAATGGGCAATGGCTAGGCTGCTGCTGTGGTAAGACCACATCATTTATCATGCTGATCAATATTGTCTCATTCTTTCCTTGTACTCCCCCATCTATCTGTTGTCTCTCATCTTGTCCTTACATTGTAAGCTCCTTGGAACAGGGACCCTCTTTTTGTTCTGTGTTTGTACAGTGCCTAGCACACTCCTGGGGTCTTGATCCATGACTAGGGCTCCCGGGCATTATGATAATACAAAGAAATAATAGTGATTCTACCAATGCACAACTGAGAAAATTTTAGTTTTGGCAAAAAAAAAATCTGTTTACCACCACCATGCTTGTACCTTGACACTTTTTCCTTTTCAGAAACTGTGAAAAAGCATTTCCCACTAAATTGCCCTTACTTGTAGAGCTATTACCAATGTCATACTACTTGTAGCTGTAAAAGATTCATTAAGAGCTGTTTTGTTTTGTTTTTTTAACATAACAGACCTGATGATACTGAAAAATCCAAACACTTCCATAGTTCATTATTGAGAGATATGTATTCACTTCACACTAGCACAAGTGGTAATCATAAATAAAGTGCAAAAAACACTGGCAGAAAGTATACAAAGATAAAATTCAAGATGTTATGAATATTGAAATGGACACAAGATAATAATTGTCCTCAGCTGTAATACAGCAAAACCCAATTAAAATATAACCATTGACTTATTATTCAGAGATTTTTTTGAAATATTATATTTAGATGCTTTGTTATGCTTATTTCCTTTTAAAAGATTTTGTAATCATCCCTCTTTTTGCATATCCCATATAAGAAGATTCATTTATTCTCCTAATTGAATAATTAGTCTTTTTTCATTAATTGTTTTAAGTAGTTTCATGTCTTGGGTATCTTCTCAAATGAAATGCTCCTCTGCCTTGATTCTTCCACTATAAATTACAACCAATTACACTTCCCCTCTACCCCAATCACTTTGTAATGACTAGGGTTAGTATAAGCTCCCTCTCCTGCTCCCTGTTCCTTTTTCTGTCCCACACTTTGCTTTGCTAGCTGCCAATATTTTTAAGCTTCTATGTACGTGATAGTTTTAAACAACTAAGCCAAACAGCATCGGTGGCCTTCTACCTTCTTATGTTCATCCCTGTCATCATGTACACCATTCACAGCTTCAAAGGTTTCCCCAGGGGTCCTAGCACAGTTGAAAATCCTGATTATAAGTGACATTTGAGTGGATTTCTAGAATTAGTGTATTAACAATTATACCCAACCTTAGGCTCTTTATTAACAGCATCAAGACTGTAGTCAACTATGGAGTTCAATGCAGCTATATAATCTTTTCATGAAAGCAATTTCCAGTGTGTGCATTGATCTTAGCAGTGATCTAGAGGTAGGAAAAGAGGATGGCACTATGCTTCTGCTAAATAAAACAGAGAGCAGTGGATTTTTTTGAAGAGAGAAACATGATAGTTGAGGTAAGCACTTTATTTGCCCTTCAGGATAGAGTCCTTCCATTTGCAATACTGGGGATATCAGAGTGATCAACGTATCAAAGTCCATTAATACCAATATTTTAGAATAATGTATAAAGCTACTTGCACTCCTACAAAAATATTTTTATAAAGCATTTCTGTATAAGGTATGAAGCAGCATAAGCTACTAATTACAGGACAGACCTTCAGCTGGTATAAATTGTCATAGTTCCATTGAAGTCAATAAAGCTATGACTACTTGCACCAGCAGAGAATCTGTCCCAACACGGCCTAACTAAAACTGTATTCTCCTCTCCTAGTATTTTAGCAATCGATTAAGACATTTTCAACTGCTGTTAAAGGTCATCAATTCCTATCAATATTCTAATGGAGGTTAAAGACAACAACCAATAAGTTCATGTGAATAACTAAGGAACCTTCCATTTGTTTTCAGTCATGTCTGTATACTATAAATTAACTACAGCCAGGTGAGTATTTTATGAATTTAGATTAAACTCTCTAACTTTAAATATAATCTAAATGGTATAATACTAAAAGTAAGAAACTATCCGTCTCTATTAATATTTTAGTAGTAATCATGCCATCAGTGTTTGGCAGGGAACAAATAGGGAAACAGTGTGATTATTAAAAGCATCTGTGATTACAGATCATAATTATGGCTATTTCAGATATTGATTAATCTGTAAAAAAACATGTGATAATAGCTTAATATTTTCCTCGTAATAAAGACACAGTTGCTTTTAAGGGCTGATAGCAGCAAAGATTAGGGTAAGTCAAGTACCAGGACAAGGCGATTACTTAACATCTGTGACCAAGTAAAAGGCTAAAGGAGAAAAATCAGCCAACATCTGCACTGTCGGTAAAATACTTGTAAAAAACACAAGTGCAGTGTGATTAATCACCATGGATGTATGATTGAGTCAATTGACTGTTACTTTTTCATGATGATTAATCAGCTACAAAAATTATAATTGTCCCACTTCTAGTGGCTCCATGCTGTGCCTGATGACATCATTTGGGCTATAGATACTCAATGAGTGGTTTTCAAAAGAATATGCAGATGAACCAGGAACGGCGGGTGGGGTTAAAACTACATTTTGAAGAACAGGACTATCTTTACTATTCCAGACATGGAGCTGTCTTAGCAGCTCATTGAGTGGGCAAAGGTTATGCTATTACTGTTTCAGAACCTCATTACCACCATAAGTAAAAATGAGAGATACAAATTTTGTCAAATTCAACATTATTATTTAATATTTATATTATGGCAGCACTTGCCAAGTACGAAATAATACCCAACAATATTATTATGATATTACATAAATGAATGGCATGTTCTCACCTAGAATTCTGCATTCAGTCCATCTCAAGAAGGGTACAGAACAAATAGAGGAGGTTTAGAAACAGGCAAAGAAAAATGAATGATTAAATAAAAAGTTTCCATGTGAGCAGCGAGTAAGAAGACTGGAATATGGAATTTAATATGGAAAGGAGATGAATAAGAAGTAGAAGTGTATAAAATAATGAATGATATAGAAAAAGTAAATCAGGAACTCTCATTTACTCATTCTAAAAATATGAAAAACAAGGGGATATACGGTGAAATTTCATTTAACTTAAATCTGATTAAAACACTTTTACATTGTGGAAAGAAAAATAACCCAGGGAACTCATTGCGACCAGATATCTTTGAGACCAAGAAGTTAATACAAATAAAAACAAATATTATATGGATAATGACAACTTTCACCATTGTACTACAAGTGATTTATAGTTTTAGCTCAGGCATAAACCAACCACTAATTAAAGGGGTTTAGGAAGTAACTTCCGATATGGGCAGATTTTTCTACAGTTCTCCACTACAGGGTTTCTTGCACCTTCCGCTGAAGCAGTGAGGATTGGCTACTGTCAGATACAGAGGACTAGGTTAGATGGATCACTGATCTAATGTGGTATGACAGTTTCTATGTTCCTAAGAACGCTATGAAAGCTTCTCAACAGATATCAGTTTTGTATGTAAACCTGAAAATGTCATTATACAGTTGAGTAGGTAAAGTGTAGCATTTTATAAACACGCAACCCTCAAGGCTATTAAGAAAAGATTGTTACTTCTGGATCTTGGTTAATTTGTAAGGGTTGACGTACTAAGATCTGACACAGTAACCCAAATGATGAATTATTCCAGGCAATTTTGACCCATCAGGCTAAATTCAAATATACTAACGGACTGTGCAGAAGGGCTTTGCACTGCAAAAACCTCAACCCCGGTTCACTCACCATTATTTTAAATGTCTCTGTGCCTATAATGATATAGCTACATGCAGAATACTGGATCTTACTTTAAATCTAAAGTTCAAAGTCTTATTTTGGAAGAGAGATTTTTAATGGAAAAAATCTTTTAAATCCTCAGAGATAACATCCTTTGGGGAATATAATCTTTTACATTCATTTAAAATAGATTTCAGCTTTCTTTCCAGTCTGTTCTGAGCAAACTATAGCTTTTCCAAGAGATGGACATAAAACCTCAGTAATGATCTGTAAGGAAGTGCTTCTTTTTGCACATCCAGCATTTTAGCTCTAAAGTTCAAGAAAATAGCCAATTTTGCCAGCACTGTTCCTCTTTTAGCACAGTGGTTTTGCTTTTGAACTGTGGCACTAACAGCAGAACCACAAAGAGCAAACCTTTTCCTCTCTAGGTCCTTAGTATGTGTAGTATTACACCTCTGCATCCCAGAGTTCATTTCTGTTTTATTCCACTAATGTTAACCTTTATTACCTAAATGTCCCAAAATCCACAGAGGAAATAGATTTTCTAAATACAAAAGACAAAGTCTCTGTAACTTTTGGTATTTAGATAACAGAGAGAAACATGGGAGCTTTAGTCTGATGAGCTTTTCCAAGGTACCTACTAATTGTTAATTATTAGAGACTAACTAAGTCACTGAAGTGAGTCGTTTGGCTGGTGTCTCAAATGCTGTCATTTACTACTACACAAATCAGCCCGGTGATAGAGTGTCTTTAAATTAGGTTACAACCATGCAGTTATTGGACAGGGAGTAATTGATAAAACCATTAGTAACACTTGTAGAGATAACAGCTAGCAAAATCATGCAACCATAATTATTCCTAATGGATACATGCTATAAATTGTGGCAAGAAAAAAAAACTTGCATTATCTTTCAATCAAATTTGACAGTTCTGGTAGATTACTGTAGACTAAATGCTCATGAATGGGAAAAAAAAATGACCTATCAAAATCTCTGCTATTTTCTTTCCCTTCCCCTGCCCCATCAAATTATGCATTTTTTTTTTGTAATTTCTTTCTGTGACGGCTTCGAGGGCAAGGAGAATGCAGTCCTTTTTATTAGTTGTCTTTCCCATAGTGTTTTATATTTTCGGTCACACACAAGACATGTCAAGACTTTTTGTAATGTGACAACATGATTTTTTTAATCAGTTTAAATAAAGGATTCCAGGATACATTACATTTTTCCAAAACTAAAATGTATTATTTAATTATATATAAATTTTTTATCTGTACTCTGGTGCTAACATTTGTTTCAATGAATAAAGGCTCCTATTTATAAGAAAAAATAATAAAATCATTGCTCATTTCTGTGATTCCCTCCTTCTTCTGCAAGTGACTTAACAATCAGAAACTATTTTACCTTCTAAAAGATGAGACTTATACCTTGATTATATCTTTCTTTCCCTCTCCTGTGTGTAAGACAACACTTAGCCACATGCATGAAGATTTTTGAGGAAAGGAATGAATCAGCAGAAAAAGAGAACGTTAACTACATATGGAAAAGTGATGAAATTAAAAAGGTTGTCTTAGAAGAGATGTGTATCAATTACTACCATCCTGGACCCTTCATCTATGATGCTGCTGTGGTTATTACCATGCATTACAACAATCACGGTTAATTACTGTAGTAACTCTCTTGTCCCATGGCATCCTACATATCCTTACACAGTCATGAAAATGCACAATCATGAAAACCACTTTTAATCTGTACTTTTTTAAAAGATATTTTGGGGGACAGGTTAACTCAAGAAGATTCATCAAAGCCTTTCACTTCTAGGCTGCTGGTTCAGATCCAGCCCCGTTGGCAGTGACTCCTACCTGAATGCCTTATCTTAGCGTGTTGTTGCAGCTGTGTCAAAAGATGAGACATGGAGCTTAAATTCATGACTTCGCTAGACACTAAAAATCATGGTCTTAATAAAGACACTGCAATAAGCCATAAATCCAACAATCTGCAACAAACTCCCACCCCTCACGCCCGTTTTGTCCTATGACTGCAGGGGTGTTAACAGACCACTTCACCTTGAATGGTCCCTTAGAATATGTGTTAACTACTTATGCTAAACAATCTCTTCATCTTGTATTTAGCTGTGACACTGGGGGCAAGTGTACACTATACTTCCAGTGAAGACGCTCTAAGCCGATAGGAGAGAGCCGACATAGCACTGTCTATGGGACGGGGGGGGCGGGGGTTAAGGTGGATTTTTCACACCCCTGAGTGACGTAGTTATATTGAAGTAAGTGTGTAGTGTAGACCTGGCCTGAGTACCTTTCCCAGACCTGAGGAAGAGCTCTTTGTAGCTTGCAAACTTGTTTCTTTCACCAATAGAAATTGGTCCAATAAAGGTATTACCTCACCCACCTTAACTTAGGGTCTCAGTTCAGTCCTGAATGGAAAACTATCCCCCATTAGAAAAACACTGTCGTAATTAGCATTAAGATTCTCTTGTTGGTAGTTTCGGCAGAGGGGCCACAATAGCTGAATTCCCACACACTGGAGGCTGTCATTCTAGAACAAGGTTCGATTGGCACAGGTGCAGCTGTTGCTTGTGCTGTAACTGTTCTGTGGTTAAGCAAAGAACACTACTCCCCAGGGCTGTTAAATCCAGTAATTTTTTGCTATTTTGAGAGGGGAAACTCTATGAAGTTGTCTCTAAAAAGCAAAAAAAGAGATAACAGAACAGAAAACACCCTCTCCCATCCCAATAGATCATGCAATGTTACTTTCCCATCCAACTGCTAAAAATACAAGGGCACATTACACCACTAAAGTGTCAGCACTGCTCTATCAAGGACATTCTTTCACTCCTCTTGGGCACATAACAAGCTCATCTCCATTAAGCAGAAATGCACATCTTACTCATACATTCAAGGACACAAATTAACTAGATTTACAGAGCATTACCCCTCATGCATTCGCCATGTTCAGGCTGAAAATGCAGGTGGAGGGACTTCTTTGGCTAATGTTCCTCGTACTTGAGTGAAAGGGCTGCCTCCTTCTTTTTTTCTGGAAAAACAGATGTATAATGTAATTAAGTATTAAAAAACCCCAAACAGACTGTACTACAAAGCAAGGAATTGTATGTACCAAAGATTTTTATTTTGCTTACATTTCACACTGACACATAGGTCGCAGTAGATCTATCATTTCTGCATTAGTTATGCTTGGGTTAGTTTAGCAATATTTCTTGGCATCTCCTGAAGTTAAACTAAAATGAGTCATCAGCATCTTAACAGCATGTCAAAAGGATTCCTTTACTTCTACAAACAAGCACCCCAACTTTGTATTGATACCCTGCATGTAGATTTAATGAAGATGTGATCGCATTTATCAAACTCATCGATGTATGGGGAAAGGGGCATAACACTTTGTACATCTCAGGTGCTGCCTCTCAGTGGGAGTCTGGCAAACTTCATTTTCACATCCACTGTGTTAGCTCCAAAGGAGAGGATTTGGAATGGTCATTTTCTGTTGTAGGTGGGGCAGACAATTGGATACTGGATTTGCTATCCCTTATTGGTGGTATTGCTCTCTCAATATTATGTGGTGACATACTGAGTTCTTAAATAGTTAACTCCCTAACTTGACAATTTAAATAGATTTGTTTTATGGCTGAATCAATGATGTCCCCTTATGTATTATATGCATCAATTCTGAAGCAAGTAAATGCCATCCTCAATAACCACATCCAATTGATTTTTCTTTCTGAATGATTTGTTGAGAATGTGTACACCAACACACACACATAAAAATGTGGCTTATTACAAAACAAAATTGGAGTTTACCCTAGGTTTATGTGCTTTTTATATCACCTCAAAACTACAAAAAATCAGTTCAAAAATCAAGTTAAAATCCAACATAAAAATGTGGTTTAGCAACAATCATAACTGAACTTTAATACTGTTTTTAATGGAATGTTAAATGCTTATAAATCAGTTTTGAGTATAAGAAATTAAGTCAGTGAAAATTAGTATAGGTGAAACCCTTTGATTTTCTCATTGTCCTTTAAATTAGAAATTAACCACCTCAACATAC